>NC_056744.1:121838027-122045527 GCF_019279795.1 Protopterus annectens | reverse complement strand
AGCACAAAAGGCTAATGAGGTTCCCCTCTCAGTTGTCTATATACTGGGACTAAAAAAGATGAATAAAATGGGACTATAACTTCTTTTGTCCTTGAGCAGATACTACAAAGGATAAATTGTGTGAGGTAGAATGATTTTCTAGCAAGCACAGGGATGTGGTAGTCAAATGAGTGTCTGTTATCAACAAATGCATTCATGTCCCTGATGACCATGTCAAATTTAAGTAGAATGTTATGCATATCGTTAGCAACAGTGATGGTACATTTACCAAATTAAACTATTCCACATTTGCTGGTGTTGAGGGTAAGTCTACAATTAATACACTAAGCATTTGTTTGGTCTAGCCCTTGCTGGAGAATTTGAGTAACAGTGTGACAACCCACCACTGGACCAGTAATTAAGGAGCCTCAATCTTCACCACTGGCAACAGTGGGGGACGTACACTGAGAGGATGACAAGGCACACAGACAGTACTACCAGATGCAGCTCTCTGCATCAAGTGCAATTTCCCTTAAGAGCACACAGAGACCACTGTCAGTCTGGGGCTGGTTTCTCCCTCTTTGTCCAGATCCCTAATAAGACTCCCCACTGTCACAGCTATAGAGTTGAGATCTCAGCTGAGTGGCCATCCAAGACCTCCAGCACCCTCTCCGTCCAACCAGTGCTTCATGTCCCTGCCCAAGTAGCTGACACAAACACTCTTTCAGGTTTGATTATTACACACACACACACAGACACACACACACACACACACACACACACACACACACACACACACACACACACACCTGGGAAAGACTGACACAAGTTTACTAGTTATGTCCCCTTTTGCCCAGACTATAAGGTAGCTATCACTGCCACCAGCCAACTCCTTATCAGCTACTTTAAGGCCCTTAAAAAAGGGGGTCAAATCTTACTGTGTAATGTCACTGTTAATACAAATAGTAGTTTGACCAAGAGCAAGGCTATTAGAAGTGGCCTACACAGTGTCATCAAATAAATATCCAAGTACTCTCAGAACTTAAATATCTCTAAACAGATCAGCCACAATGAAAGGTTTAAATATATTTAAAGGACAACAATGGGATTCTATTATTAAATGTTCAACTTCTCTGTCCTTTTTCTCTCTATTTATTGTCTCTGCTATGAATAAACAACAACACACCATTTAGCATATTTTAAATTGACTGTTTCTCTCCACTAGAACCGTACCTTACAGTATTGTGGTGGTTTCACTTTCAAAATCTTTTATCCCACTCTTGCTGAAGTCTCCAATTCACTAATGTCATCAAGGCCACTGAATACAGGTAGTTTTTTGGCCAGTTGCCTCCCCAAACTGACATCATCATGACTCAGTTTAGCCATTGGAAAAAGAAGCAGCAGTAAAAAGCACATTGAAAGTCTGTCCTGTGGCATTTGTACTGTTTGTGTTTTAAGTAGTCATTGAATTGCATGAAATGTTACTTAAAACTAACTGACTGAAAGACAGCAGTGTATGCATGTAAAATCAATGCAGGGACAGGAGCTTTAGGAAGAAAGACGCCTGCATGATGTAACTTTTTACAGATGAGCATTGCATTTTGGGATACCTAGAGGCAGACTAAACAATCAGAATTACTTCAAGATGCCAGACTCCATGTGGTCAGACTCAGAAATTATGTATAAAATATTTAAAAACCTGTAAATAATCCCAGAGTGGTGTTAAAATTTAGAAACACCAAACCATGATGAAATAAACATTTTTGAGTCTGTGGGTGTGGTTCCTCTTTAATAATAAATAATAAAAGAACAAGAACATACTCATTATATAGTCACAGTGGCATCACAGTTCAAAACCACAGAAATATTTAAAACAACATTGCAGGACAGTCTCAATTAAATAAAGAAAAACATCTAAACTAAGCTTTGCTATATTCCTGATTATATATAAGAGAATTACACTGTTCCCTAGAAACTTACTTCATCATAGCAAGGCAGATATCGTGAATGGATCTTTTAGTTGTTCTCCAATCAAAGACAGAACAGAGAATGCTGTTTCTCTCCCTCAGAGAGTTCTCAATTTAATATCTCAAATATTACTGCTGGGCTAACTTGCAGAATTATATTTTCTTCTCATCTGACTTCTACTCTGCAGGCCCAAAACAACCATTGCTGGCAACTGGTGGAATTTAGCATCTACCTGTAAAAATACATAGACAAGGGCTTTTCCTCAGATCTTTGGCAGATACGGGAAGTCATAAAACACTTCCAAGAAAATACAGAAAGCTCCATAATTTTAGACATTGTGTATCCTTGCTACATTAAAGCTGAAAGATAGCATTTTTTAATGGCCTAGCCATAAAGTCATTTAATTTCAGTTATTTTTCTGAAATTTACTAGACTGAAGTTAACCTCCTATATTCCAGTTTTGTCTGTTAAAATATATACATTTATATAGTTACTATAGTGTATGTACATTTCTGTTCTATTCCAGCAGGGCACACTGTGGATACATCTTTAAGCTCAGTATTTTACAAAATACCCTTTTCAACACACATCTGTACAAACACATTTTATATACACATGACAGAGTTCTAATACAGTTGTAACACAAGCATCTTATATGAATCATAATGATATTCATAAATGACATATAGCTGTGCTGGCAGTATCTCCCTTTGACAGAAACAGAATAGAACTAAACAAACCCCCTAGTCTGAAAACATCAGCAAGCTTGGATAACCGTAGCACCTTGATATTGTTTTTTTATGTCAGGGAAATATATACTAAAGGCAAGGAGAATCATTGAAATGTAGTATGTTGTTTCTAGTACTGCAGCTTAAAAGGACTTATAATTATAATTATTCAGTCTTGCATTAGTTTTAAAGCAGACTAGCAGAGTGATTTACTTAAGTGTCAGGTATGGCTTAAATCAATTATTTTATATAAATCTCCTTCCCTCTTGTTTCATAACTCTGTATGTGTGTGTGTGTGTATATATATATATATATATATATATATATATATATATATACACACATGTATTTATATACAGTATATGGTATATAGAATCTGCTATTTATGGGCCAAAATTGGGAAAAGATTGCCTTGTTATGAACCTCTCTGGTGCAGAACAAGCCTTGTTATGCTCAAGTCTCTCATTAGTGCATCTAAAATATCAACAATGGAACAATACCACAAAATGATAACAGCTTTAAAATCTGTAGATTATTCTGTGCTGGCAACAAAATGGGAAGACAAAAGTTTTTAAGTTTTTAAAATTTGTTCATCCATCAAAGGTACACTTAGCTTCTGGCCTCTACTTGTTTGGCAGCAAGTGCGTCACAGCCTATAAAACTGCAAAACAATGTATGCTGCTACAATGTTTTTTCTCCAACTTGTAGTCAAGAAGAAAAGGTGGCCTTGTACAATGTTTATGTCACTACTGATGGAGCTAGATGGTGGATTCAATGGAAAAAATGGCATTCAGTGACATCAAATAGCAAATATCAGACACTTTCTGCACTGTAGCTGACATACTTATAAGAACAAATAAAATGTCACTCTGAATAAGCTAATACAACTTGCTCAAGGTATGTACTCATCCCGCATATGATGCAGTATTTTTTAAGGAATTATTCAGAAAGGTTTGAAGCATTACTTACTGACAGCATCTAATATTTTAGAGGTCTAAAGTTCTGATCTTATGGACTGTTGAGTGCTCATCACACAGTTTGCTACACAGCTTCATTTACAGGTCATGTAGGCTCATGGGTTCATAGAAGGTTACTAGGCCCTAGAGCCCTTACAAGCCTAGCCATATTTATCTCGGATTGCCCCAGTTGTCAGTGGTTAGGTGAATGAAGCTGACAGAGGTAAGGGTCTATGGTAGTTAATACTAACTTCCTCTGTCCAGGAGGAACATGGGCACCACCCCAGCAGTAAATCTGCTTTCATCCATCCATTGAGCTAGGTTTCATTTGAAGATGGTCAGGGAAGGACTCTGTTTCACGTGAATTGGAAGCTTGTTCCAGAGAAGTGGCAGTCTCTGTGAGATGTATCTATCTCTCTAGCATGACCTGGTCATGCTAGAGGCTAGGTTAAAATCCCTGGAATGAGTAACCCTTGTGCAGTTTAATTTATGAATGCATAGCATTTCCATCAGGGCCAGGTCAGAGACTGCTCTGTAAGCCAGTCACAAGTCACCCCTTAGCAAACTCTAGTAGACAAAATACAGTGACAGAGCTTTCAGTCTTTCCGCGTAAGACTTGTCTTTTGTACCCTGTAATTTCTTGGTGAGAAATCTCTGAGGTCTCTCCAGCTGTTGCAGGTGTCTGGTGAGGTACGTGCAAAAGGAAGCATTGTACTCAGTTATTGTTTTGATGTGGTCCGTGTATAATGGAATTATAACATCCTTAGATCTAGATGTGATGCCTTTACTTATAAGATATACTACATAGAAGGATTTCCTTACTACTGTGGATACATGGTGGTCAAAGTTTAGATTGCTATCAATCTGAGTATCCAGATCATGTACCACTGTGTCTACACTTAGGGGAGTGCTGTCTATAATGTAATTAGCATGGATATCAGCTTTCTCAATTTCCCAAAGGAAATAATAATGCATTTTTTTGCATTTATCTTTAATCTGTGGCTATGGTACCAATCAGTTGTCTGTGTTAACCCTGTCTGCAGTATATTAACATTGTTGGGGGACTCAATGATTGCTCCCAATTTGCAATCATCAGCAAACTTGGTTGGTCACTGGCCATCTAAGTTTGCCTGGACTTCTGAGAAATAAATTCCAAACTGTAAGGGGCCCAGCATAGAACCCTGTGGTATGCCATTAGTGACTGGTGTTTTGCTAGAGGTGAAGTTACTCACCCACTTTGAGAGTATGTGTCCTGTCAGTGAGCCAGTTGGCTACCTATCTGGTAATGTAGGAGTTAATTCCCAACTGGAAGAGTTTCTCTGAAATTCCTGAGTGGAGGATTGTGTCCAATGCCTTGGCTAGGTCAAGATAGGTGATATGTGCTGTCTTTCCCTCATCCAGTGCCTTGGTGACTTTCTTGAAGACGTCAACCATGTTTAACAGGTATGATTTGCCTTTAACGAATCCAAACTGGGTTGGGTCCAGAGTTTGGAGATTACCTATGTCCTTGTTATTAAGGCCCATAATGATTCTTTTCATGGCTTTGCAGATGAAGCTAGTCAAGCTTATGGGCCTATAATTCCCAGGGTCAGTTGATGACCCCCCCTTTGTGTAGTGTGATTACTGTTGCTGTCCTCTTTTCCACTGGAACATGGCCAGTTTGCAGGCTGTGGTTAAACAGAGATCTAAATAGGTCTGCTAGGTCATGGTTTACATTGTTTAAAAGGCAACCAACCTGGGGTGTTGTCTAGTCCCACTGATGCATATTTTTGGCCTTGGAGAATGCCGAGATGACCTGCTTTTTGAGATAATAGGCTGAAGAATGGTGGCAGGCATATGTTGGGGGATAACTGGAGGGGAAAGTGGGTGAAGTTTGCTCCAAATCTGTCAGCTATTAGGTTGGTTATTACCTCCAGTTGAGTATGAGTGGTGCCATCCTCTACCAGTTCATTGCACAGCTGGGTATTTCCTTTTAGATTTCGGACGTAGTTAAAGAATGCCTTGTGATTATCCTTATCCAGGGAGGCTATTTTTGATTTGTAATTAGCTTTGGATGACTTGTCAAGATCTCTAATTTGTTTATTTAAGCTATAAAGGCATTTCTTCCTCTGCTGAGTCAATTCCCTCTTGTTCTTTGACATTTATTTATTTATTTTATTTAACATTGGTTAACTGGGAAAGTCTGACTTGGAATAAAGCCATTTTTCAGCGGAGGCCTGGTGAGAAATGGTCCAGACGCACCTTTGTCATGTGGGAGGAAACCTGAGCACCCAAAGAAAACCCACACAAATGCAGGGAGGAAATGCAGACTCCACACAAAAGGCACTCCAGCCAAGAATTGAACCGGAGAACCTCTTGCTGTGAGGAGACAATACTACCTCTGCACCAGTGTGCCGTCATGTGAAATAAGTTTCTTTCTTTTGTTATATAGCCTGTTTATATTAGGGGTCTGCCAGGGTAGCTTGTTTTTTCGACAATACCTGATTTTAACCCAGTCAGGTACAGTTGATTCTATACAACTGCTTAAGTGGTTATACATGGCATTGGTGTACACCTGTGTGTAGGAGTCCATGTTATCTGCATTTGAGGGGGCTTGGAAATTTCTTATACCATCACTTAGTAGGAGGTAATTTGTGTTTGAGAAATTCTTAAGCGTTTTTGAGCTTGATGGGGTGTCTGGTCTTATAAGTACATTGAATGAGACTGATTTATGGTCTGATCTTAGCAGAGACTGATATATGGTCTGATCTTAGTAGGAAGGACATCATGAGGTGTTTGCAATGCTCTCCCATGTTAATGAGTACTATGTCCAGGACATCTGAGTCTCTTGTGGGTGTGCTGGCTAGCTGTTCCAGAGCATTTGCATTGACAAAGTTGAAGAACCTGTGAGCCAGCATGTTTGTGGTTGTGTATGTTTGCCAGGCAATGGAAGGATAATTAAAATCACCCATGAGTAAGGTGTTGGACAGTATGGCAGCTGACTCCAGTAAGTCCAGGTATGAGGTATGTTTTCCAGTTTCATGGTGGGGGCGGGGGGGCTATAGCTCAATGTGATCTGTTAGTGGGCTTTGCCTTTAGTTAATTGGACATGGAGTAGCTCAACAGAGTCATAATGTATGACCAGTCTTGAGGTGTACTTATCTTTAATGAAGATGGCTACACCTCCTTCTTTGGTTCTTTCATGCTCAGTTTGTGGTCTGAACGTATGGAAGGCATTGTAGCCCTGCACAGCTGGGGTGCTTTCTGCGCCTTTGAACCATGTCTCATTGACTACACAGATGTCAGCATCCTCCAAAGTGAGGAGTGCTTCCAGGGAGTGCAGTTTCTTGTCTAGGCTCCTAGCATTAGGCAGCAGTACCTTGAGTTTATATAGAGAGGATTTTTTTATGTTGGGAGGGTGGTTATTTTGACACTGCCTAAAAAAAGGAACAATACAGGTGTCTAATGCCTTTGCCAATGTTGCTCGTCCAGTCAGGATGAAATAGACGAACATTGTGGGTTCTGTTCAAGCAGCTTTATTATGTGCCAACACATTAGAAATGAAGCTTAGTAACTTTAACATATGCATAGATGTTCATACTCTGGTTGTACTCACAAAATGGCACTGAAGCTAGCATATGCTTGCTATTTATATGCACGTTCAGGTCTTAGAAATGCTTTTTAAAGGTACATCACACCTGTTATTCTACATCCTCCCTCTTTGAAAAATATGTCATGTATCATTGACAACATTGACTGATAATGCCATAGATGCAAAATAATTTTTTCATCATGCAATTATACAAAGCTAGATACATATATACAACTACGTCCAAGTTGCTGCGTATTTCACACTGGCTCTGGAAATATGATCAAATCATGTGGCATAAACATTGGAATCGAGTTTAGCAACGGGGATTGTCTCTGCTGAATGTTCAACCTTAGGGATATTGGGAACATTATCAGAAACGATAGTGGGAATCGAGACACATTCTGGAACATGAACATTGTCTGAATTACTCTGAGATTTAGAGCCTGTATCACAGGAACAATGCTGCAATAACGGTTCTGATACAGGAAGAAGATGTCTACGATTTTTCCTGTCCTCCACACCCTCAGATTTCACAAGATAGGATCTCGGCCCTGCACATGTACTCATTACTTGACCAATTCGGTCAAAACCTTTCACTGTTTGTATCCTCACTGTCTCTCTCTCTTTCACTAGATGAATAAATCTGCTTGATTTGTTGTAGCTGGACTTCTGGAAAGAACACTTTCTAAATAATTGGGCTTTGATTGCTTTGGTTTTTTTAGCTTTAGGCCTCAATAAACTGGAACTGATAGACAATGTTGTTCTGGTTTGCCTGGAGATGAGTCTCTGAGCAGGTGAGCCAAGTACATCATCACGGGGTATGTTTCTGAGATTGATTACATTCAAAAAGACATCAGTATTATCATGATTTGACATTTCAGATAATTGATTTGCACTCTGTACTGCATGTTCAGCTAATCCATTTGACTGTGGATATTCTGGACTACTAGTAACATGTACAAAGTCCAATTCTCTTTCAAATCTCTGAAACAACTGACTGGTAAATTGGGTACCAATGTCAGAAATAACTTTGTGTGGTCTACCATGGACTGAGAAGTTAAATTAGGTAGTAGAGCAATCTCAGACCAGTTTGAATAAGAGTCTACCAGTACTAAGTAATGTTGATTGTTCCACTGGAATATGTCAGTGGCTACTGTTTACCAAGATAGTTCAGGAACTTGACTTAGCTGTAGTGGTTCTTTCTACAAATGCAGTTTAGTACTATTGCATACTGAACAAAAAGAAAGTACTTTATTGGTAGCTTCAGAACCTGGATAACCATGATGCAAAAGCTGGATGTATTCATGTTGTAAGGAAGCAGGAGCAACAATTTTAGGACCTTTGAAAATAATGCCATCTTCTATCAACATCTCATCTCTGTAAGGAAAGTAGAGTTGCACTTCTGGTGGTACACTAGATTGCTTTGACAGCCATCCATCATTGATGTAGTGAATGAGCTTTTGCAAAACTGGATCAGTCTTTGTGTGATCTCGTAGCTCATCAAGTCTTTTGTTAGAAAAATTACGTATTACCATGACATCAAAGTCAAAATTCTCTGCATCAAGCTGTTCTGTTGTATTTCTGGGTGATCTGGAGATGATATCAGCCAGATAAAGAAGTCTGCCTTTTGTATAGACCATTTTGAAGTTTTACTTTTGCAATTTAAGCATCATTCTTTGTAATCTTGTTGGAGCCGAATACATAGGCTTCTTTAAAATAGTAACCAGAGGCTGATGATCAATTTCAATCTGAATATCTCAACCACAGATATAATCATGAAACATGCAAACACTATTGCCAAAAGTTCTTTCTCAATCTGAGCATATTGTATTTCAGTTTGGGTAAGCGTTCTAGATACATAGGCTACTGGTCTATCCTCTTGAAGAATAACTGCATCTAGACCAAATCCTGAAGCATCGCAGGAAAGAGTTATTGGTTTGTTGACATCATAGTAGCTTAATGTAGGTGGAGTAGCAATTTCCTTTAAGGTTTTCAAATGCTTCTGGTGATGTTCTAACCATGACCATGTAACATTCTTACATGTTAGCACTCTCAAAGGCACTGTCAACTCACTGAAGTCTGGTATAAACTTGCCTAAATAACTGACCATACCAAGAAAATGTTGTGGAGCTTGTATATTATCTGGTGCTGACATCTCAAGAATGGCTGCTTGCTTGGACAGGTCTGGTCTCAAGCCAATGCTAGTAAATAAATGACCTGCATATGTAACTTCTGGTAGTCTGAATTTTCACTTTAGAGAGGTGAGCTTCAAGTTCACTTCATGTGCTCTGTTTCTCTTAAGATTTCTGTTATGCTCTGCTTCACCATTGCCTCCAACTAACAAATCATCTACTATTATGGCACAAGAATAACCTGAAAAATTTGCTCCATTGCACACTGGAAGATTTCACTTGCAGAATATATTCTAAATGGCATCTTGAAAAATCTGTGTCTTTCAAATGAGGTACTGAATGTAGTCAATAATGACGATTTGCGAGCAGGCATCACTTGCCAAAATTAACTTTTTGCATCTAAGACAGAAAAAACAGTGGCATTCGGTATTACAGCTGCAACTTCTTCGACCGTACGCATGGGATGATGAGGTCTTTTTAGTGCTTTGTTCAATTCTTTTGGGTCAATGCATATTCTGATTTTGTCTGAGCCTTTTTTGTGAGCTGCTACCATGGACGACACCCATTCAGTAGGTTCTGTAACTTGACAAATTACACTTTGATGCACCATTTGGTCCATCTGAGCTTTGACCCTATGCTGCATAGCTATCAGAACATTTCTTGCTGTCCTGACCACTTGACTGATCTCTGGGTCTAACATCATAGAATACACAACTGGAAAATTGCCAAACTTGTCATCGAAAACATCAGCATGCTCTGAAAAAAAAAGCTAGAACTGGGACATGTGCTAATTTAATGAACTTCTTTGGTAAAAGAAAACAGATTAACTCTCAAACTGTCTCTGAGACCCAATAATGACTGCACAGGCCTTCGGACTACAAAAAATAATAAGCTATAACAGTTATTGGCCACATAATATGAAAGCACTACTGAGCCTTTGGTTTGAATTTCTTCACCTCCATAAGCAACAAGTTTTGCACAACTAGTCACATTTAGTTGTTCACCAGCTCTCACTTTAGCAAAAGTCTTTGCAGACATAACATCACACTTTGAACCAGTGTCTACTTTCAGCTGAGTGGGTTTACCTTTGATACGGACAGTACAAAATACTTAATTCCTTGCCAACAAATCTACTGCATCAATTCTCTCACCAATGACAAACCATCCACGTAGAAAGCAAACTGTTGCAGTTCAACTTGATCAATTTGCTTTTTTGAATGACTCTTCTTCATAAATGTATGAGGTTTACTTGATTTACAAAATTTTTGAAAATGGTTCCACTTCTTAAATGTATGGCATTGCTGACCAAATGCTAAGCACTTTATTCTTTTATACTCGTGGTTGGCACCACAATTGCGACAGTTAACAATAAAGCTTGACTTGGGTTTTGCTGACTCACCCTTGTACTGTATTGAGCATGCTCCTTTAACTGAACTAGTCTTACAACTTGCTAGAAGATTGCGTTTTTTTCCTTGCCACACTTACAGGGGCTACAGCTGTCACTTGCTTAGGCCTGTTTCTGCCTGCCACATGTTGCATGCTGCCTACATTTGCTCTGGAGCTTGCTGAAACCATGCTCTTATCACTTGCAAGTATATTTTTGTGCCTTTCTGTAACTTCATGGATTTGACAAATTTCAATAGCTTTGCTCAGTGTTAAATCACTGTCACAAAGCAAAATCTTTCTTACAACTGCATTATTAATACCGCACACGAGCCTGTCCTTTATTAACTCATCTTTTAAATCACCATACTTACACATTTTGGCTTTGTTTCTCAGGTCATTAATATAAGCTGCAAAAGTTTCTCCTTGCTTTTGATTTCTTGTGTAAAACAAATGCCTCTCTAATATAACATTGGTCTGGGGGGTTACACATCTCTGAATTTGCGCTTCAAACACTCAGAGTCTTCCCTTGACTCAGTCTGTACAATAATACGTTTTTCCCTTCACCTTCATACACTGCTGGTGCATATACAAATGAATGCTCCCGTTCACTGACCTCTGACCCTGTTAGGTTTAGTAAAATGAATGCCCTAGTGTGTGCATCTTTATCAGAATAAGCTGCTTGTATGAATATATTGTACTCTTGCTCAAATATTCTCCAATTCTTTGCAATATTCTGATCAAATACAAGTTGTAGCGGTTTTTGAAAGCCATCTGCCATATTAATACATCTCAGTGAAGACTTCTGCCAGTATGCATGAACACACACAGATATACATATGCCTGAAATTTATGCCAGTACTTGTAACTATGCCCAATAGCACAACAACCTCAGTATAACTGAGCTTTGCGAAATACATTTCCCAGGCACTGTAATACTCTTGAAATCACTGTACTGTAAAAGTTACTTATCATTTTAAGAAACATTTCAAATAACTGCACTGTGTGAATAAACTGGACGGAAAAAGCTCAGAGTAAGAAACATTTCAAAGTAACTGCACTTTGCTAATAAACAGTACACAGCACACTGAAATTTCCCCAGAATGGCTGTACTTTGCTAAACAACTCTGTATAGTGCAGAAACACTCTGTAATGGCGGCACTCTGTGAATAGACACACCCAGCCAAGAAACTTTTCGAAATGGCTGTATTTGACTGCACTTTACGAAATAGTGGCACTTTGCACACAACAAACTCTTCGGAATAAATGCACAGTAATAAACACATACTGTAGGCACTTTTACACACTTTGAGATATTTTGAATAACTCTAGCTATGCCCTTAATAGCTTCAATCAATGTGAAGTAGTAGCTTTTTATGCTTCTCATTTGCTTAATAAATGTTTTCATGCTATTCGTTTGCTTAGTAATGTGTTTTGTGCCCTTGTAATGCTCCGTTTTATCTTTTTTAATAAATCATGCCACTCTGCATGTTTTATAATAAAGCATTTTTAGTTGCTCTTGTGTGTGATAACGGAGCTAAAGTAAACAGATGCTTTTTTCTTTCTTCTTTTTTTCATAATAAAAAATGCAGGCAATACAATACAAAAGGAGAAAAAATGAAAAGTGGAGTACTTACATTAATTACTAGAGTATCTCCAATAGTGATAAAAAGGGGGGGAAGATAATAATGGCAGATTTGTAGTAATAAGGGGCTACTGACAAGGGATGAGGATTATGCTGGCATGTATTTATGTTCCATGTGAAACTGTTATTATGAAGCTTAAAAATTTGGGGGAGAACTAATCAGCTTTCAGCAGGGAATATTACTTATAGTTGGTGACTGGATGGAATGAGGATGTATCTGGTAGGGCCTACAAGGGAAAATATAACAAAAACGGGTAGATTTCTGAAGAAATTCATTAAAGTATTTGGTATGGAAGATGGGAATTCAGGAGTTGGAACTCAGAGAGATAATTTACATATTATTCCCCAAGGTACAATAACTGGGTTAGACTAGACAGAAATTATATTTCACAGAAGCATGTGCCTTTAATTGAGAACTTTAACATGCATCCAATAACTATTTCAGATTATGGGCCAATAATTACTAGGCAAAAAAAAATGCTGGGTAATGAACTAAGGCTCAGACACTGCCACTTTCCCATCTACCAGTTAAAAAGAGAGGAATTTAAGGAATGGGTAGCAGAAATTATTTGGGAGTTATTAAGGAAGAAGTTATAGATACTGAGTGGGATAAAATGAAAGTGGAGTTTAAAAATAGGGTAGAAATAAAAGAAGAGAGATGGTTAAGAAGTATTTTATTTAGAGGGGCTGACAACAGTTAAAGTATTACAGAATAGTAGGAATCTCACAGAACAAGAAGAGGTGCAATTGCAGGATGCTAAAGAGAAACTAAGGTAGTACCTGGATAATATGTATGAGTTTAGAAAGTTTGCTGTTAAGCAACAGTTTTTTTTATAATAATTCCAGAGCACAAAAGCTATTAGTACAACTTAGGTAACAGAATGTAGGAAGGGCTGTGGCCAAACTTAGGTGGGTAACCATTTAAAATATCAGGAACAGCTAGACTGAGTCCCGAAATTCAGAGACTGAATGAGAGAAAGATCGGACTTGTATATACTAAGTCCAAGGTGCCACTTTATATAATATTCCCTTTTCTCCAAGGTGTGGTGATCTCAGAGTTGGTATGTTTATGTCTGGGGCTGTGGCTGGCATGCCCCTCATATGGGGTCGGGGGGGAGGAGGGATTGCCCCCTGCAAAAAGAAGTTTTAAGCAGAAGAGTGATTTTTGAGACTGCATTATATTTAGAAAATAAGGGATTCAGAAATTTAAGGATATAATTGGCATGGTATTCAATAAAGGTTGCCTTTATTTGCAGATGGTATGTGTGGAGTCTGCATGTCCTGCCCGCAGTCGAGTGGCATTCGAAAGACATGCGTAGAATGGGCATGCCTTCGCTGAAGGTTGTGCGTCGAGCTGGCACCTCGGCACCCGTAAAAAATCTACTGCCAATCATTAGTGGACTGGAGGTCCACTGTGGCAACCCCTAACTGGGAAAAGCCAAAAGAAGAACAATTATTTTGTACCTGATAAAATCAGAAAAGGACATCTCAGTGTTGTGGCACATTTTGAGGCAGTTTCAAGTCTATTCAGGATGCAAAATTCTTATTCTTTCGGCTTTTCCCATTTAGGGGTCACCACAGCGGATCACCTGTCTGCTCATGACTGGCAGTGGAGATTTACAGTGTAAAGTTCCCAGCCTGGCACTCAACCTTCCACAGAAGGCACACACATGCACTCACACCTAGGGCCAGTTTAGAGTGTCCAATCCACCTACAGCATGTCTTTGGGATGTGGGAGGAAACCGGAGCACCCGGAGGAAACACATGTGACCAGAGGGAGGACATGCAGACTCCACACAGAAGGCACCCCAGCCAAGGATCGAACCAAGGAACCTTTTGCTGTGAGGTGACATGGCCGCCCTATTCAGGATGCAAAATTAATGAAGATAAAACAAAGACTATAGGTGTAAACTATGTACCCACAAATTAATTGGTTCATCAATATCCATATTTATGTGGACATGATTAAAATGAAGTATTTAGGAGTATGGGTTAAAAAGGATACTGTTATGGTAGCTAAGGGTATGTGGGAACAGACTAAACAAAATATGTTACAAAAATTGAGAAACTGGAAGTTCTTACCTATGGATATGGATAGAAAGATACAAGCAAAAAAAAGAAAAGGGTTTTAGTACCTTTAGTTTTACAAACAGGTCATTCATATTTTTATCATGCAGACAAGAAATTGTGGATAGAAGTTAATAACGGCAACGGTGGTCCCACTACACAAGGTTGGGGCCACAGCTGACCCTGGGAACTACCGACCAATAAGCCTGACCAGTCTGATCTGTAAGGCTATGGAGTGAATCATTATGGAACTCATAAATGGAGAGATTGGGAACCTCCAGTCGCTGGACCCCACACAGTTCAGCTTCGTCAAGGGCAGATCATGCCTCCTGAACCTGGTGGATTTCTTTGAGACAGTTACTCAGGCTATAGATAAGGGAAAGGAGGTACACATGGCTTATCTTGACCTTGCTATAGCATTTGACACCATTCCCCATTCAGGTATTATTGATAAGCTCACCAGCCTGGGCATAAACCCTTATGTCACAAGATGGATCAAAAACTGGCTCTCAGACAGATCCCATAAAGTAAGAGTAGCGGGATCTATGTCCAAATCCAGACCAGCAATGAGCAGTGTGCCTCAGGGCTCTGTCCTGGGGCCCCTCCTGTTTGGCATA
Organism: Protopterus annectens; assembly: GCF_019279795.1. Taxonomy (NCBI): domain Eukaryota; kingdom Metazoa; phylum Chordata; order Ceratodontiformes; family Protopteridae; genus Protopterus; species Protopterus annectens. The sequence goes on along the minus strand of NC_056744.1, from coordinate 122,030,481 downwards.
TACTTCTCAGAAGTACAGGCAAGCACGGAAGGGCTGTGGCTGACTAAGTTTGCGGACGACTGCAAACTGGGTGGTATAATAGAGTCTCCGGCCGACATGGAGATCCTCCAGAAGGGCCTAAATGAGACTGATGCATGGTGTCAAAGCCATGGTCTCAAGCTAAATGCAAAAAAATGCGTAGTAATCCCTTTGGAAAAAACAGAGTACCCACAAACTACAACATAGGAGGTAATCCCCTGAAATCTGAAGAAGAAATAAGGGATCTAGGGACCCAAGTAGATAGTCAGCTTTCCTTTGATAACCATGTTGCCAAAGTGGTTAGAAAATCCTTCTATGTGACCCATCTGATCACGAAAGGGTTCGCATCAAGATCTAAGGATGTAATGGTGCCCCTCTACTCTTCCCTCATCAGACCCATTATTGAGTACAATGCACCAATTGGAATGTACCTGGCTAGACATCTCCAGCAGCTGGAGAGACCACAGAGTTACCTAACCAAGAGGATTACTGGCCTCACACAGTTGCCCTATGCAGCATGATTGAAAAAGCTAAAACTGTTCTCTGTTGCATACCGCCTTCTCAGAGGCGATCTCTGTCTAACATACAGAGCCATGTCCAACCCAGAATTGTTGAACATGCTCCATCTTAGCAAAATCAAATCTACTCAAGCTACACGTTCTAGGGATATAAACCTCAACACAACAATGAATAGAACATGCTGGAGGGATAGATTCCCTTCGCAGAGACTTCCCTTACTATGGAACAGGGTCCCGATCTACATAAGACAGAGCCCCTCACTATCACTCTTCAAGAGGAACCTTGATGAGTGGATGGGTAACAGAAAGTTCACACCGGGGATCACACCAACAGCACTACTAGATAGGGGCCAAGGGTACTAGCTGCTAGTACAAGGGTCTAGGGAACTACTAAAGGGGAGGTGAATACCGCACAATGTGGCTGGGCTAATATATGCCTTTGGGCAGATAGCCCAGTACCAACCTATGAACCTAAGAGTTGAATGATTTTATATGGGAGGGGAAAAAAGGCAAGAATCAAGTGGGATAAACTGATCCTTCCAAAAGAACTAGGAGGTTTAGGATTTCCTGATTTGAAAGAAAATTTTAGAGCTACACTGTTAAGGCTCTTATGCATAACAGAAGCAGGAATCTACAATTCCAAGTAGAAAGGGATGATGTTGAAGTTGGGGGGTGGGGGCAGATTCAAGAAATAAGGAAAAAGTGGGATTTTGAATGCAGATCCTTAACAACAGTCATACAGAATATTATACTCATAAAGCAGCCGAACGTATATTAATAACTAAGGCAACATGGGAAGAAATAAAGGAGGTTATGGCAATAGGGATGACTGCAATTAGGGGTAGACAGAACAGGCAAGAGCAGGATGGAATTTACTGGAGGAAGCTGGCAACGGAACCAAGGTACCGGGACAAATAATTAGAGAAGGAAAGGTAATAGAATGGGAAGAGGCCAAGAGGACATTTGCACTGCAGGCTAGAGATTGCCTTCCCTATCAGGAATTGATATCAGGGTATAGACAAAAGAAAAGGACAGAAGAATTCTAAGTGAAAGACCAGCGCTGGTTAAAGTTTTAGTTGAATACAGAACACACAGTGATGTTAAAAAGGATAATTAGTAGGGCATATAAAATGTTGCACGATAACTACAGGAATCAATCAGAGGATGTCAGAAAAAGATTGGAAAGAGAGACTAAATAAGCAATTCATAAAGAAACAATGAGAGGTCATATGTATGGCTCTTAAATATGCAAAAAAATCTAGAAGATTTAGAATTTTTGCCTGGAAGTGTTTTATACTTTTATACCCAAAGCAGACTCCAAAGAATTTTTCCTCAGTAGACAGCAAATCTTGGAGGTGTAATGGGGAAGAAAGAGGTACATGGAGGTATATGTTTTTGGAATGTAATGAGTTTGCAGACTTTAAAAATTCCCTACAGATTATTCTGTCAGGAATACTGAGCAAGCAAATGAGTGCATCTAGGGAAATATTTTTTGTGCTGGGTTACAGGATCTGAATTGCATAAAAATAGTAAGGCCTTGTTAAGCTTAATTCTTATGGTTGCCAAAAAAGCAATTACCAGAAAATGGAAATCAAAGTCTAAACCAACCATACTTCAAGTAGTGAGTATTATAACAGAAGTAAAAGAACAGGAAATAGGATACTTAGAAAAGGGAAGGAGTAAATGACATGGAAAAGAATGGAAATTGCATGAACAATACATGCATAAAAATATTTTGGAGGAGGCACAAGGTTTAAGAGAAGGCAGGAATTAATTTATGTAATGTTGGATTGATTATATTATATAGAACAATATATGTGATGTGTAATGTTTGTAAATGTGAACTTATTAGTATGGTTTGATTACTTTTATATAAATGTAAGTTTGCCTATGTCACATGTGGTAATTCAATAATTATATATGTATAATAATATTTTTTCCTTGTTTTCTCAGACTTTGCTATACTCTTCAGATTTTTTCAGCATCATTTCAACACAACCTAACTGGGTAAGACTGCACAGCAATAACTGTCAAAGAAAGAAATTAATTAAGTTGGAGGTCTGGTGGCAAGCAGGCTGTCTAGAAGCAATGTGTTTCTTGGAGGTCTTAAGTGCATTTTGGAGCCTTTTCCAACATTTTGAACCAATGATGAGCTGAACAAACATCAAGATTCAGGAATGAAATTCAGTGTGTTACTCTTCTCCCTTTTCCTGCATCATTTCAACACAAACTAACTAGCTTAGACTGCACTATGATATCTTTGGAAAACGTAACTGAATTAAGTTAGGTTATGGGGGCAGCCAGGCCCACTGAAGCCATGGGGTTCTAGATGCTCCGAGGTGCATTTTAGAGTTCTTCAACCTTTTAATTTAATGATGGTGTGATGCCCATCCACTGGCCCAGTAATCAAGGAGCCTCAATCCTCACCACTGGCACCAGTGGGGAATGTATATAAAGATGACTGAGGCTCCTTGACTACTGGTCCAGTGGTGGGGCATCACATTTATTGGTTGGCAGTGGTGGGATCATAACATCACTTACTTGGATTCAGTGGTGTGTACTCCTGTAGCCTGTAAACAGTGGTCACTAAAGAAGGTGTTTGTACTCTCAAGCAGCCATACAGTAGACATTCAGAATTTCATATCACAATAGTTTTATTTTATTTTTTTGTTAGCTTAGTTAGTCAGGGAGAGCAGGCAAGGATGTCAACAGAGGAGTATGGCAAACTGACAAGGAGCCAGTTGGCCGAGATGTGCCATGACAAAGGATTGATGCATGCCAACCTGAATAAAGTGGAAATGGTTGCAGCCTTAGTCATGGCTGCATCACAGACCAGCAATGAGGAAGGCAACCAGACTGGCCTTGGAAATGTACAACTCTCAGAAAATGAACAGTTCAACTTTGCCTCAGAGGATTTAAAAATCCATCTAGAGTTAAAGAGACTTGAACTGGAGGCCTAACGTTTGGAAGTAGAATCATCAGAGAGACTGTGGCATTTGGAGAATGAAGAAAATGAGAGGCAGAGGCAACATGAAAAGGAGATGCTGACTCTTCGCCAGGATCCTGGAGGTAATGGGGAAGGGAATAACGAACCCCAAGAAAAGGTCAGTAAATTTCTTCCACAATTTACAGAGGGTGATCATTTTGATATTTCATTCATATGTTTGAAAGGGTATGTAAAAAGTATAATGTTGACCAACAGCTCTGGGTACGGTTCCTTACCCCCCTTACTCCATGGCAAAGCTGTAACTGCTGCTTCTAAATTGTCTTATACTAACCGCTTAAATTATAATACAGTTAAAAATGGTCTGTTGGAATGTTTTAAGTTAATGCCTGAAGCTTACAGGAAAAAAGGTTTGTGTGCATAGATGCAAGGCAGATGAAAATGTGTGTGATTATGTTGCTGAGTTAAGTAGTTATTTTCACAAGTGGGTGAGTGGATGTCAGGTCACCACTTTTGAAGGGCTGGCAGACTTTTTGGTGAAGGAACAATCCCTTAGCACTTTGCCTGAGGACATGAGAATGTGTTTAGCAGACAGGAATGTAATACCGCATATGAGTTGGGGAAAAAGAAAGCCCTATACCTAGCAAGCAGGGCATCACTGCAGAGGAAAGGAATACCCAGTGCTTCTCATGGGTCTAAGGGAACCCATGGTGGGCAGCCTAAACTGCCCCAGTAGAGTCCGCCATTAGCAGGGGAAGCCACTAGTTCATGTACACAGCCAGGACCAATGGTTAAATGTTTTAAATGCAACCAGTGAGGCCATGTAGCATACAGATGTCCACAGAAGCAAGGTGGAGAACAAAATGTGGGAGACCCTGTAAGTGGGAATGAAGGATTGCCAGCAGTAAGTTGTCTGGAGACAAGAAGGGTACCAAACTACCACAAGAGGTTATATCCAATATCAGTATATGGAAAACAGGCCACTGCTAAAAGACACACAGCATCTGACCTAACCATTGTGAATCCTGCAATGGTTAAAGAGGAGCACTACTTGCTTGGGCAATCTACTCCAGTTGGAGCTTTAGGAGGGATCCCATTCCAAATACCTTTGGCTAGGGTTCACCTTGACTGGGAGGGTGGAAAAGGAAGCAAGCTAGTAGGTGGGTTTGAGGATATTCCTGCAGATATCCTGATAGGGAATGATTCTGATAATGCAGTACCTAGTGCGCATGCAGTTACACTCAGTCAGACTTGGAAACAAGCATGTGGGTCTGGTAGCCTGGGGGGATCAGACAGAATACACACTTGAAGCCATAACTGGTGAGGTGGCTACTTGGGAAGGAGCTACCTGTAGCAGTGAGACTGAAGGTGAGCCACAGCTGCTTGTGGGTACTGATGTTCCCTTGGACAGAGTGACTACAAGGGCAGAGGTGAGTAGTAGTACCCAGGCTGACAGTGAGGCACTGCTGTCAGAGGATACCAAACTTCCTGTGGAAGGGGAGCTGTGAAGAGTTATAAAGAGAGAGTTGAGACAGGCTCAGCTCTCAGACCCTACAGTAGAAGGCCTGAGAAAGGTCACTAGTGAGGCACCTGATTCTCAAGGAAAGGGGCAATCTGTATACTGGGACAAAGGGTTACTGTATAGAAAGTGGATCCCTAAGGGAGGGCTAGAGGGTGAGGTAATACAGCAGTTGGTAGTGCCTAAAGCCTATCATCTGGCACTTCTAGCCATAGCCCATGACATTCCCTTTGCAAGTCATATGGGCATAAAGCATACAAAGAGTCATATTATGCAGAACTTTTATTGGCCTGGGATTTCCAGAGATGTAACTGGGTACTGCAGGACTTATGAGCAGTGCCAAAAGGTAGGCAAGGCAGGAGACAAGGTCAAAGCCTCTTTGATGCTTTTGCCTGTGATTCAGGAGGTATTTCAGAGGGTAGCTATGGATATTGTGGGGCTTCTGAGTAACCGTAGTTCCACAGAGAGGAAGTATATCCTAGTGGTAGTATATTATGCTACCGTATACCCTGAGGTAGTAGCCCTGTCCTCCATTCAGGGTGAAAATGTGGCAAATGCTTTGATAGAGATTTTCAGTAGAGTAGGTTTCCCAAAAGAAATACTGACTGACAGGGGTGCCAATTTAATGTTTGCCCTGCTGGCATGACTGTGGAAGCACTGTGGGGTGAAGCATCTAAAGACCGTCTCCTTCTACCATCCCCAGACTAATGGTCTGGTGGAAAGGTTAAACTCTTCACTAAAGACCATCCTATGTGCATTTGCAGACCAGTTTAAGAGGGAGTGGGACAAATACTTGCCCTATCTATTGTTTGCTTACAGAGAGGTGCCCCAGGAATCCACAGTTTTTTTTCACCCTTTGAGTTTCCATAGAGGCACAGGGTGAGGGGACCTCTAGATCTGATTTGTGATGAGTGGGAGGGTGAGTGTGAATCCCACAAGGAGTCTGTTGTGGCATATATCCTAAATCTCTGGAGAAGGCTTAGGGAACTTATGGGCTTGGCCCAGGAGAACCTGGCTGAAGCCCAACAGCAGAAAAATGTCTGGTATGACAGGAATGCTCGAGATAGAGAGTATGCTGTGAGGCAGCAGGTTATGGCTCTCATTCCTCAGACACAACAACCTGCAGGCAGCTTGGGGGGGACCCTTCAAGGTGGTAAGGAAGGTCAGTGATGTTAACTACATTGTAGAACTGCTAGGCAGGAGGCAGGGTCACAAAGTGTACCTTACCATGATAGAGAGGTCCTTGTGCTGAGTATTTGCAGAGGATGGCAGTAGGAGTCTGAGTGGGATCTGGTGACTGACCTCCTCAGTGAGGCTTGGACTGACACCTCAGTGGAAGGAGTAGCAATGTCCAGCTATCCCCTATGCAGATTTGGGGAATCCGAACAGTGTTACAAGAGTTTGGGGGCATGTTCACTGGGAAACTAGGGTGCACCCACGTGGTGCAGCACCATGTAGATACAGGACCCCAAAGACCTGTTAAGCAGGTTCCTTATAGGGTCCCTAAGAGAGTCAAACAGACTCTGAGGGAGGAGATGCAGGAAATGTTAGAACTAGGGGTAATCCAGGAGTCCAGCAATCCTTGGGCCTCCCCAGTGATACTGGTACCAAAGAAGGATGGCAGCACCAGGTTCTGTGTGGACTACAGGAAATTAAACAATCACACAGAGTCAGATGCTTACCCTATGCCTAGGACAGATGAAGCCCTAGTGCAGCTGGGTGGGGCTAAGTATCTTAAAACTATTGATCTTACCCAGGGCTACTTGCAGGTGCCCTTGACTCCCATTGCTAGAGAGAGGTCAGCATTTGTGACTCCTTTCAGCTTGTATGAGTTCACGAAGATGCTCTTTGGGATGAAAAATTCCCCAGTGGCTTTCCAGAGGCTGGTAGATCATATCCGAGCAGGAGATTTTGCCCTTGCTTACCTGGATGATATTGCTATCTACAGCCATTCCTGGCAAGGGCACCTTCAGCATGTCAGGGAGGTGCTAGGTAGACTACAGAGAGCAAGGTTGACCATTAAGCCCAGTAAGCATCAGGTGGGTATGGCAGAGGTCTCCTACCTGGGACATAGAGTGGGGAGTGGTAAGATTAGACCAGAACCTGCCAAAGTGGCAGCCATTCAGGCATGGTCTGCCCCGTTACCAAAAAGCAGGTGAGGGCATTCTTAGGGACAAAAGGGTACTACCAAAAGTTTGTTCCTACTTATAGTACCATAGCTGCTCCCCTCACAGATCTGACAAGGGAAAACTGACCGGATAAGGTAGTGTGGACCCCAGTATGTGAGCAGGCATTCCAGAAGCTTAAAGGAGCTTTGGGAGGGCCTCCCCATGTTAGCTAGTCCAGATTACAGCAAAGAATTTGTTGCGCAGGTGGATGCTTCAAACCATGGGGTGGGGGCTGTACTCAGCCAGGTTTCCTCAAAGGAAGAAGAGCACCCAGTGGTATATCTCAGCTGTAGGCTCCAACCCAGGAAGGAATGCTATGCAGCTGCAGAAAGGGAATGTCTAGACATAGTATGGGCACTGTAGAAACTTCAGCCTTATCTGTATGGAAGGAAACTCACTGTAGTTATAGATCACAATCCCTTAACATGGCTACATTGAGCCAGCCAGCAAAATGCTAAGTTACTAAGGTGGAGCCTAAGGTTGCAGGCATAAGATATGACACTGCAACACCGTAGTTGGGTCAGCAATGCCAATGCAGATGGGCTCTCAAAACAGGGAATGGGTAAGGTATTCCCAGGTAGGATCATCCCTCTCAAGCAACGTTTCTCAAGGGTCACTTGAAAAAGTTGCTTGAATCTTCGAGGGGGAAGAAAGCACAGCTATCTGGAATTTTGTAAATAACTGTATGTCATTCGTGAATATCAAAATGATTTGTGTAAGATGCTTGTGTTACAACTGTATTAGAAGTGTATGTTATGTGTATATCAAACTTGTTTGTACAGATGTGTGTTCAAAAGGATTTGTAAAGTACTGAGCTTAAAGATGTATCCACAGTGTGCCTTGCAGGAAGAGAACAGAAATGTACATATACTATTATAACTGTTTAAATACATATATTTTAACAGTGGAAACTGGAACACAGGAGATTAACTTCAATCCAGCAAAACTTCAGGAAAAATAGCTGAAATTAAATTACGTTATGTCTACGCAGTAAAAGATGACAGTTTGCAGTCCCAGTGCAGCAAGGAGACACAATGTCTGTACTGAGAAGCTTTCTGTATTGTCTTGGAAGTGTTTTATTCTTTTATGACTTCCAGTCTCTGTCAAAGATCTGAGGTCTATGAATTTTCACAGGTAGATACTACATACTGCTAGCTTCCAGCAGTGGTGGTTTCACCTGGGATAGAGTCAGATGAAAAGAAATGATGTCATTCTGCAAGCTATCTCAGCAGTAACATTTGAGATATTAATTTAAGAAGTCTCTGAGTGAGAGACAGCATTCTGCATTCTGCATTCTGTCTTGGACCTGACAACATCAGTTAGAAGATCCATTCACCACATATGCCTTGCTCTGACAAAGTAAGCTACTAGGGAACAGTGTAATTCTCTCAGATATAGTCAGGAATATAGCAAAGCTTAGTTTAGATATTTTTCTTCATTTCTTTGAGACTGTCCTGCAGTGTTATTTTAAATATTTCCTGTGATTTTTAACTCTGATGTCACTGTAAATATATATTTAGTATTGTATTGTCCTTTTATTATTAATTATTAAATATATTTAAACATTTCATTTTGGCTCATCTGTCTAGAGATATTGATGTTCTGAGAGTACTTGCATATTTATTTGGTGACACTGTGGGCCACTCCTTATAACCTTGCTCTTGGTCAAACTAACATTACACAGTAAGAATGAACACCCTTTGTTAAGGGCCTTGAAGTAGGGGTTCTTTTGGCCAGCCTTTCCAAGGTGTGTGTGTGTGTGTGTGTGTGTGTGTGTGTGTCTGTAAAACAAATCTCCAAGAGTGTGTGTGTGTCAGCAACTTGGGTAGGGACACAAAGCACTGGTTGAACAGAGAGAGTGTTGGAGGACTCGGCTTGTAACCTTGGCTAAGGACTCAACTCTATAGCTGTGTCACTGGGGAGTCTTATTGGGGATCTGGAGAAAGAGGGAGAAATCAGTCCCAGACTGACTGTGGTCTCTGTGTGCTCTTAAGGGAAATTGCACTTGATACAGAGAGCTGTATCTGGAAATAGTGTGTGTGTACTTGTCATCCTCCCAATGTATGTCCCCCACTGGTGCTAGTGATGAGGATTGAGACTCCCTGATTACTGGTCCAGTGGTGGGTCATCACAGATGGCATTAGCAAAAATCTAATTTGACTGATGGGACTGTGATCACTGAGTAGGTGACAGTGCATTCATGCGTGGAAAGAGGTTTGAATGCAGACCTACATCATAATGAGCTATGCTGCTAGATGTGACACCAGTGACAGGATGTATAATTTGTCCAAGTGTTAATCACATATTTAAAGTGTGACAAATTATAATTCATTTGCCAAGAAAACACAATCAGGCAGAAAACATGGCCTCTTAGCAATTTCTTTTTTACTCATCAAAGGATTTCTTACAAAGATATGTTAACTTGATTGAAGATTTTTATTAATTCAATGAAAAAGAAGACCCAAACAAAACAAAACAAAATAAAACAAAACATCCAGAGTCTGAAGACAGGCTGTCATAAGCAGTAAAATAAAAATCACTGTACATTTCTGTTGCAGCATCTTTGATAAGGCAAACACTTCCAGATTTCACATGTTTGTGAAAGAACAGTTAACTTCACAACACAAAGTTTCAGTAGCACCAGAAATACAAACTCCCTGTTGCTGGCAATTGAAGCTTTGCAAGTACAGGGGATTCTAGTATCTTCCACAGCATCTAATCAAGATTACATGTGCTTATTTTTTCTAGTTTCCACAATTACAGTTTAGTATGGATTACCTCCATGATTATCTCTCCTTCACTGTTGAAATTGTCCCAGACTTAAATGAGAGCTATTATCCATCTCTGCTAGCTCTGCTCTAGATTACATTCCAGGTTTCCTCTTTAACAAACAACCCCACTTTGAAATTCTAATAATCTACCCCTGCCACTAGTTATCTCAGTTTTTCCCAATAGCCATCATATGCACCCCATAGCTTCATTACTTTAAAAATACTTAGAGGATTTGATCAAGATAATCACCATCCATAGCCTATTAATAAAAACACACAATATATATTTTTGGAAGGGGTATTTTTGTTTAAAACAACCTTTGCCTTAGCAGCAGGTAAAATATTGATAGACTTTTCCCGCTTTCCTTATAGACACTTTATGAAAACTCCCTGAATAATTTCACATTCCAGAAGCTTACTTAGTGTGTGTTGGTACTGTAACCTTGACTTCTTATAGGTTCATAGTAAGTACTAAGCTAGCTGTCCTTGCAGGACATTTTAAGCCTATCTATTTCACTTTTTTATGCCTGAAATACCCTATCCCATTTGGTTATAGATTGTTCTTTTTTTCCATCCCATGGTCTTAATTATACATTACCTCTAATGAGAATAACTGAATCATAGGATCATAGGAGGTTACTAGGCTAATGGCCCTGGGGCCCTTACAAGCCTAGCCAACAGTTTTTCCACAAAAAAGAAACCTCAGTCAGCACCTGTCATCCTTGTCAATGAGGGAGATAGGTGGAACACCTGGGACAAATTTGTGGTTTCCCATCCACTCCACTCATCAAGGTTGTGCTTGAAGATGGTCATGTCAGCAATGTACTCTGTTTGACATGTATGGGACATCTATTCCAGAGACGGGGCAGCCTCTGGGAGACAAACCTGTCTCTCCAGCAGGTTTTGTTGATGTTGCATATTAGATTTAGGCCTTTCGAGTGGGTAATGTGCAAGCAGTTACACTTATGGATATGGGGCATCTCTGGTAGGTCAGGGTCTGAGATTGCCTTGTAGGTGAAACACAGATCATCTCTGAGCAATCTGTATGATACCAAGTAGAGTGATAATGATTTGAGCCTGTTCACATAGGACAAGTGTTGGAGGCCATGGATTCTCTTTGTGAGGTGTTTCTGTGGCCTTTCCAGTGGGTGCAGGTGTTTGGAGAGGTACATACTCAATTACAGGTCTAATGAGGGAGGAGTACAGAGAGGTAATAACCTCCTTTTTTCTGGATGCAATCCCTTTACTTATGAGTGAACCAAGTAAAAGGCCTTTCTGACCACTGCCGCTACATAATGGTTGAATTTGAGACTGTTGTCAACCTCAGAACCCAGGTCTCTCACCACAGGTTGTATGGCTAGGGGGTTGCAGTCGATGTGTTAATCAGTAGGGGCCATGTTTTTGCCAAATGGTATGATAATACATTTTTATTTTGCATTTAACTTAAGGCCATGACTTTGGCGCCAGTCATTTGTTGCTGTGAGACCCTCTTGCAGTATGTTAACATCATTTGGGGAGTCAATGACAGCCCCCAAAAATTTGGTCAGCCACAGGCCCTTTGTCTTTGTCTGGACCTCTGAAAAGTAGATGCCAAACAGTAGGGTTCCCGGACAGATTTGCTGTCGGAGGTGGTGACGCCTATTTTGACCTTGTGGTTCCTTTCTGTGAGCCAGATGGCCACCCACCTGATGAGACAGGGATTTACACCAAGTTGTGTTAGCTTTTTGATGATGCCCAAGTGGGGGATTGTGTCAAAGGCCTTGGCCAAGTCAAGGTAAGCTGTATGTACTGACTTTCCCAAATCCAGGGCCTTGGTGAGAGTCTCAAAGAAGTCAATCAGGTTCAACACGCAAGATCTGCTCCTGACAAATTCAAACTGGGTGGGTTCAAGTGCTTGCAGATTGCCTATGTCCTTGTTTAGGAGATCCATAATAATACACTCCATGGTTTTATAGATCAGACTTGTCAAACTAATGGGGCAATAGTTTCCCAGGTCAGTAGTGGCACCACCTTTATGCAAGGGGATGACAATGGCAGTTCTCCACTCTGCTGGAATGAAGCCTGTAATTAGGCTGTGGTTGAACAGGGTGCTCAATGGTGAAGCTAGTTCTTGCTGGAGATGGTGCAGAATACAGCCTGGGATACTATTATGTCCCATGGAAGCTAGTTCTTTGCCTTGGATAGGGCCTTTAACACTTGATCTATGGAGACGTGAGGTTTAAGACAAGTAACTGGGATGTCAAATGGGTATCTGGGGGGGTAGTGGGGTGAAGTTTGCACTGAACCTTTCAGCAACAGGTTGGTTAAGTCAACAGGATCAGTGTAAGTGTAAAATCTCATAGATAATTTAAGGGGACCCATGTATGGGATAAAGCATTTAGGAGCTGCTTCTGTCCATTAATAGGACAGTGGGCAGTCCTGGGGTAAATTTCCCATTTTCCATCCATAGAGCTAAGATGAACTTGAAAATAGACAGGAATGAACTTTGTTTTATGTGGATGGGAAGTCCGCTCCATAGCAGTGGTATCTTCTGCAAAATATAGCTGCCCCTCCAAACCGTTATGTTGCGGAAGAGGTTTAGATCCCTAGACTGAGTATTTCCAATGCCATTTGACTTGCTGATGTACAGTAAATCCATCAGTAATGGGTCAAAAGAAGCCTTGCATGCTAGACACAGGTAATTTCTTAGAAGTCTATAGGATAGCGAGTATAGTGACAGGGCCTTGAGATGGTCCATGTAGGACATGTTGTTTAGGCCTTGTATACTATTAGTAAGATATCTCTAGTGGCATTCCACTTCTTGCAGTTGTCTGGACAGATACATGCCATAGGGGGCATTAAATTCAATAACTGACCTAATGAGGGACGAGTAAAGGGGGGCAATAACATCCCTAGATTTAGATGCAAGCCATTTGTTTATAAGCTGTGTAATATAGAAGGACTTTCTTACAACATATGTGAGTTTTTCTTCACCTCAGTAATTCTATTCCAGACTGAACTATACCCCAAACCTCATCCTCCCAATCCTCTTCTGTGTCACTATTATCAATATATCATTTAGTTATTTAATTTCTGTTTGATAACTGGCTGGTGAACTGCTACAAACATTTTCTGAACATTACCCAGGCCAAGTAGCAGTAACAAGACAACCACTGTGAAGAGATAAATGCTAAACAATATAGATTATAAGTCATGAGAAGTGAGCACATACTATTACATATGAATCAGGAGATATGATTACATAAATGAGTGAGTGCATTGTATGTACAATATTTACAAACTGCAAAGAAATTCATCAGTAGCTCATTAATCTTCAATAAGTAGTAATTGTAGTCATAGCTACTGAAACCTGGTTAAAAAAGAAATAAAATATAATGAGATCATCCCCAGGAATATACCTAGGCATGACAGACAAAACAAGCATGCATCCCTAACCATTACCTTACTTCCACAGGAAATACCCAAACTTAACAATGCTGAACTACTAATAACACTCCTAAAAATCAACAATAGGAAAACTATATGTTTAACAGCAATATATATAACACCAGGAAATAAAGCTGATACTTTTGAAAGCATCCTGTACTGGATATCCCAGCAAATTAACCATGAAACTATAATACTAACTATAATACTTGGAGACTTAAATATAGACTGGCAGCTCATAAATTCCACTACGCCCACTGAATCCATAAACTTGTACAACTTCAGACAATTAATAACCACACCTAGCAGAGTCAATAAAACTTCAGGGAGACACTCAACATTAGATTGGAGTCTTACAAACAAACCAGACAAACTGACAAAAGTAGGCTGCCAGTCAGATAGCATAAGTGACCGCATACCAACACATGCTATTAGAACTCACCATAACCTAGATAAACATATTATCTAAAATCAAATACGAAATACAACTAATTTCGGCAAAGATATTTGCAATGACACACTAAAAAAATATAACTGGAATGTACTTAGAACAATCCCGCTAGATACTTCTGTAGAACACTTTAATAACATATTCTTACAGACCTAAAATAATCTAGCACCATTACGTAATAAAATAGTCAAGTCTAACCCCGCACCATTGCTGACAAAGGAAACAAAAAAAAATCATGATAAAAAAGGGATAAATCCTGGAAAAACTGGTATAATAATAGAACTCAAAATGCCCTCCAACAATTTAGACATCTTAGAAATCTTGCAAAACTCCATGTCAAACAGGATAAGCAAGCATACTATACCAACCTACAGGACAAATAAATAAACAACCCAAAACTTTTTTGGTCACCACTAAATAAACTACTTCACCCTGGCAAGACCACTAGTCCCTCTCCAAAAACAGACAATATGACAGACTCTATCTCCACACAGTTTAATTCCTATTTTATAAAATCAGTATCATCTCTCATAGACACTAACACATCTGCCCCTTTACTCTACCCCATCCAATCAAAACCACCCACAGCTATTCTGTTTTAGTCCACTGCCTACCTCACTCATTAAGAAGTTGCTCTTAAACTAAAAACTACTTCTGTAGCTGTAGACCAACTGCTATCAGACTACCTAAAAATGGCTGCAGAAGTCATAGCCTTCCCTGTGTCCATACTAATTAATAGGTCCATAGCAGAAAGATACGTTGACATCACTGCAGAAAAAATTCTGCATCATACCGCTGCACAAAGGCAGTACATCTACAGCGTTTAATAACTACAGACCAAAAACAATTCTCTCCACCTCTTCAAAATATTAGAGAAATGCATCCATGTGCAACTGATGCAATACCTAACCTCAAATAACCTGCTCTCAGAAACACAACATGGCTTTAGGCCCCAGCACAGTACCACTACTGCTCTACTACATTTTATCAGTATAATAAATTAACATAAAAATGATGGTCTGCTTGTGTCCACCATGTTGTTGGACTTTTCAAAGGCATTTGATACCGTCTTGCACCAGCAACTCCTTGTTCGACTCTGCTCAATAGGACATTTACAATACTCCTTGTTGTTGTTCCTTAGTTACCTGTCTGGAAGGCAACAAGCTATTAAATGGCAGCAAACCTACTCATCCTTTCAACTAGTTACTACAGGTATCCCTCAGGGCTCTATCCTGGGTCCTCTGCTATTTAATATATTTATTAATGACCTCCAATCTCAGACTCAAATGTCTTTCATCATTATTTAGTTACCACATTCCTCTTTGGTTTGGCTGAAAAAAATACAAACTTTACAAAAAACAGACCAAAATATAAGGTACAAAATCATAGATATTCTGCAAAATCAGGGTGAGTTGGGAGCATCTATACTCTCACACATGTATATACATGCGTATGTACAGACATGAGCAGGCGCGCGCGCACACACACACACACACACACACACACACACACACGTTATCATCAATTACAACTACTTGTATGACTGTGACTGTACACTTTTTATTGTGTCAGATGACTGACTAAATAGATAAGTAAATGCTACATAAGAATTTATCCTCTCAGCTCACTTAGAATAGTGTGCAACCCACTGCAACCTCGCACCCCACACACATACCTCTCAACCTCTTAGCTCTAGAATCAAGGAGAACGTTATGATTAATAGTGTAACAAGAATCAAAATTAAGGACAGCTACTAGCTTCATATACTTAGGTAACAGGCATGCTAAAGACAACCACAAGGCCTTCTGGAGCTATGTCCTAACCTCAAAGGCAACATACAGCAGTGTGCCAAACTGGTGGCCCATAGTGCCACCTTCACTGAGCAGCGTGACATCGCAAATCTGCTGGCCGACAAATTCAGCTCAAAGTTCATCCCCCAGCTCTCCTCATGAAATACCTACTAGCATAGTCCCCCAGATATTAGAGGGGAGCAGGTCCTGATGGCGCTTGCTAAAGCCAAAAACACAGCCTCACTGGGCCCCAAAAATATCCAAGGATGCCCCTAAATTGCTTGAAACATGACCCATCAGGACCATTTGAGTCACTTTCTCAACTATAGCCTCAAAATGGGATTTGTATCACGAGAATGGAGGATTGCAATGGTTATTTTGCTTCACAAGGGTGGATTACCAACCAACCCGGGAAACTACAGACCCGTTAGCCTGAGTAGTCTAATATGCAAAGCCACGGAGTGTATTGTCATGGAAATGATTGCCAAAGTCATAGGCAATCTTCAGACATGGGACTCAACCCGGTTTGTCTTTGTCAAGGGAAGGTCATGCCTACTAAACCTGGTGGACTTTTTTGAGAAGGTCACCAAGGCAATGGATGAGGGGACAATACTGCATACCACCTACCTGGATCTGACTACAGCGTTTGATATAATAGCCCACTCTGGTATAGTTGACAAACTCACCAAACTGGGCATAAACCCCTACATAACTCACCAGACTGCCAGCTGGCTGACAGACCCAAGAAGTCAGGATTGAAAAGACCACCTCTACTATGAGACTGATCACCAGCAGGGTACCTCAGGGCTCCATGTTGGGACCACTCCTATTTGGCATTGACTTCTCAAAGGTAAAGGTTAATGTCAAGGGCTTTTGGTTAACTTCAAATTGGGAGCTATCATAGATTTCTCCCACAACGCAAATATCTTAAAGAGGGTCAAACACAGGCAAATGACTGGTGTCAATGCCATAGATTAAAACTCAGTGCAGAGAAATGGATTATTGTGCCTTTTGGGAAAATGGCCACTCAAGCTAATTACTCCATTATCTATCTATTTATTTCTTTTATAGCCACCATAGAAACTTATACTCTCCTGTATTTTTCCCAGCCTTTAACCCCTTTCCTAGCTTCTCACTCTTTGCTCTTCTCTGCAATGTTTTCTCCATACTTTACTTATCCACTCTCCTCATATCCAATCAGAAATTAGCTCCATCCCTCCTCAGTCATCTCACTTATCTTCACTCCCCTCCCACCCAATTCCCTGACACACAATTGTGTACTGGAAGATCTCCACCTGTTTTTATCCACCCAGTAAAATCCCTTTTACAAAAAGCATCCCCCAGTGAAACAGTTGAACCATACCATAAACCACTGGTTGCCACAATAAGCTATAAGCAGTGGACAGAGAAAGCTCTAAGGTCAACAGAGAGCAGGCTGAAGACTTGGAAGCTGACTGGAGAGAAAACATAACAGGTCAGGGAATTACTCAGGGCTCTAGCACCTCCAGGAGAAGAAACAGTTGGAGATGAAGGAAAATGGCAATACCTCAAAACAGCATGTGTGAGGACTACAGAACAGATAAGTGGCCAAGTCAGGTATGGAAATAAGGTATGGAAATAAGGTACATAAGGAAAGTTGGTGCCAGAATGCAGATGTCCAAGAAGTCATCAAAAGAAAGGAGGAGGACAGGAAAAAGTGGGAGATAGAAAAGACGACCCAGCTAGGAAAGAATACTGGTTAGTTATCAAAAAAGCTATGAAAAGAGTTGCAATAGCAAAGAGCAAGACATCAGAGGCACTCTACCAGCTTCTGGAAAGTGACTGAGTTGAAGGCACAAGGAAACTATATCAGCTTGCAAAGAAAAGGCAGAAAGATAAAACAAGATAGTCAGACACCCTTCAAAACCCTGTTCATCAGTCCACAGGACATGAAAGGGAGATGGAAGGAGTACTTCCAGCAGCTTCTGAATGAAGAAAACCCCATAGAACCTGTACTACCCCAGACACAGCCTACGATGAGAGAAGGGGAGATACCCACCATAGAAGAAATAAGAACAGCACTAAGGAAAATGAAGTCAGGGAAAGCAGCAGGCTCAGATAAGGTCACAGCAGATATGATAAAGATGTTGGGTGAGATAGGGGAGAAATGGCTCCTGAGGCTACTCATAGCAGTATGGATAGAAATGTGTATCCCAGATGACAGGCGAGTAAGCATACCAGGGCCAATGTTCAAGAGCAAGGAGGACATTCACAAATTTGGGCAATACAGAGATATCAAACTCCTGCCACACTGAATGAAAACTCTGTAGAGGGTGATTGATAAATGAATATGCAGAGTAGTAGAAAGTAAGATGGGAGATGGACTGTTTGGATTCAGATCAGGATGCAGCATAACTGACCCAATGTTTGCAGTGTTACAGAAACTTGAAAAAAAGCCAGAAATGAGGAAGAATCCAACTAGACTTTCCTAGACTTGGAGAAAATATATGACAAGCTCCTGAGAAATTAAAACAAAAACACTACAGTGTGATAAAGAACAAACTGACACCACTGGATAATCCAAGTACATTTAATTTCACTAAGATTAAGTGCTTTCAACCTTCCACAGATGCCTTCATCAGAATAAATTTTACTAATTGTCTCAATCTAATATAGTGACATTCAATGGGTTTCAACCAATCAAATACAACCAATTAACCTAAGATTGATTATAATGATTAAATTAAAAAAATAAAACCGACTGTATCCCTGTAAACATAAATAAAAACAAAAACTATTTGTAAATTCACTATCTAATGTAAAAAAAAAAATTGTAAATCATTATTTACATTTGTCATAATAAGATTTCCTATGCAAAACAACTTTGTAATTCACGGTGCTATTCAACCCAGGTGCATTGTAGGCATTAAATAATATTTGCCACTTTAATTCTCTAAGCCAATTCTCCTGCTCTATCCCCATTAAAATCACTAGGCACCTGATCAATAATAGTGAAGTAACATTTTTTACAATTCTTACACACCATAATGTACTTAAACAATGCATTATCAGTGTTTTTTTTACTTTTAATGGCATACAAGTGTTCATACATTCTTTTCCTCAGCTGTCTATTGGTCTTACCTATATAAAATGAAGTCCTGAGAAGTCCCAAGAAAGCTTATTTTGTCAGTCATGTGGTGGTTTGAAGTCCCAGAAACATCTGTAAGCTATGTACAAGGACCCAATGACTGAAGTACGAACAGCGTTTGGTCTCACAAAGGGGTTCCCAGTTGGAGTAGGTGTGCATCAAGGTTCAGCTCTGAGCCCACTGTTGTTCATACTGGTCATGGCCTACATTAGCACACAGGTTGCAGGGGACATATCAGCAAATTTACTATATACAGAAGATGGGGCATTACAGACAAACTCTGAGCAAGAACTTCAGCAAAGCAAATGGGAATAGAATAAAAAATTGAACCCACATGGGTTGGAACTCTGTACAGATAAGACAGCTGTTGTTGTTTGTCTTTCGGCTTTTTCCCGGTTAGGGGTCGCCACAGTGGAACTCCGGTCCGCTAATGACTGGCAGTAGGTTTTTACGATGCCAAGTTGCCAGCTCAATGCCCAATCTTCAATGAAGGCACTCCCTTTCACGCATGTCTTTTGGAATGCCACTCGACCAAGGGGAGAACATGCAGACTCCACACAGAAGGCATGGCAGCAAATGGGGGAATCAGAAGAAGCCGAGAATTGAGATAGAAGGGAAAATAGTGGAACAGGCCAACAGCTTCAAGTATCTGGGAGGGGTGGTTATGGAGAAGGGAAGTCTTAATGAGGAGGTCAAAACTAGATGCAGAGGGGGTGCAGCCTTGGGTGCTGGAACACTAGAGCCAGGGGGAGAGGGAGCCCCCCCCCCCACTTTTACAGCTGCAAGACCTATCGGGAAAAATTAATGAAGTGGAGTGGAGTTTTCACACTAACATGGATTCGCACTTGGAAGTTAACTAACTAAACTAGTTGTTCTTGTTCTCTTATTGCTCTGTGTTACAGGAGTTATGCTGATACTGTTCTGTTGGTGCTGCCAGAGTCGCAGGAGTTATGCTGCTCTTGTGTGTGTGTGTGTGTGTGTGTGTGTGTGTGTGTGTGTGTGTGTGTGTGTGTGTGTTTAAAATGCCCCAGTTAGGTATACCTGGTGGTTAGTGTTACTCAAGCTCAAATAAAAGCCCGAGTTCTCCACCCATACCACCACTTGTGATTCAGGGAGTTGAGTCCATACCTCTCAACTGTCCAGATTTTCACAGAATATTTAGCTCATACTTTTGGTCTGTTCCTCTTAAAATTTGTGATTTTCTGGCAAATCAGTGAGAACTTAATTCACTAAAAATAATAGCCCTTTAAGTTTTAGTCTTCCTATCTTTCAGGAAACACATGGTAACACATAACACTTTATTTTAGCAACTTTCTAAGATTATACAAGCAATATTTAAAATGTGTTCCTTCATTTGGGCCTGCCCTCTCCAAAATAACTTTTGGCTTTTTCCAGATTTCTTGTGCTGCGAAGTTGAGAGATTTATGTGAGTGTCAAGTGGATTTTACAAGGAGCTGAAAGCTTCAGGGGAAGAGAAGTTTAGTGCTACTTATGCTGAATTATTTGCATTGTTAGTGGTACAATAGGTAGTATACTTGCTTTTGATGCAGAAGGCTGTGGGTTCTATTCCCACAGTATGCAGATGGATTGCTGATACTGTACTGTGTTGTACTTTAAAGGGAGTGGATTCTGCAGTCCTATGAATGTCCTCCTTTGAAGGAATTACCTAGTAATTATGTTTCTGTTATCAGTTTGCCATCCATTTCCCATTGCAAAATTGCTAGATTATCATTTTTTAATGTAGCATAGGTAATTTATTCTTCAAGGGCAACAGGCACTTTATTTGTAGATGAAACAATGAAATGAAAAATTGTTTGCTAGCAGCAACCTCTTCATTAGTTACAGATCCCTTTAATGTGGAATTATTTAGATGACTTACTTCTGCAGAGATTTTGCATATTTACTGATATTGGTGGATTGTTTTTTTTTTCATATTGGTGGATGGTAATGACAGAAGTTTTATGGCTGAAATTTTCTGAAATGGGTAGTTTTGTCATAATTGGTTCATACATTTTGTTTCATTGCTTACTAGAAGACTGTTAAAACTACAGATTTTAAACACATTCTAACAAGTGGTGCTGTATTATACAAGGAATATAATTTAATACAATCAGGAAAGTGAATCAAAGAATACATACATGTATGCTTGCTCACAGAATGCAGGAGATCAAAACAGGGGAAGACACCAGTCACCAATGGAGTTCCCCAGGGTTCTGTGCTGAGACTTCTTTTGTTTGGCATAGACATCTCAAAAGTAAAAGGAAATACCAAAGAGCTTTGGCCGACTAAGTTTGAGATGGCTGCAAGCTAGGACCAGTTACTGAATCCCCAAATGACTTAACCATCATGCAGGAAGGTTTTTCCCAATCAATAACTGGTGCCAGAAGTATGAATTGAAACTAAACTCCAAGAAATACATTATCATATCTTTTTGGAAGTCATCTACTCCAAGGAACTGCCAAATTGACAATTCCCTCTAAGAAGTGACCCAGTTGTTTGGCAGTTGGGAACTTGTGTGTACAGTGACCTAACTTTTCACCAGTATGTGCCCAGAGCCATAAGAAAGTCTTTCTATATTGCACAGCTTATAAACAATTTGATTGTGACTAGATCTAGAGATGTTATTGTCCCCTTTACAAAGTCCTCATTAGGTCAATCATTTTGTATAATGCCCACTTTGGCATGTATCTCTCCAGACCCCTGCAATAATTGGAATACCCACAGAGATACCTTACTAAAAGGATACAAGTCCTAAACAATAGGTCTTGCATGGACCACCTCAAAAATTTATCACTATATTCAGTATCCTACAGAGTGCTTAGAGGTGACATGTCTGGCATAAAAGGCATCTTCCGACTTAATACAGATGGACCTACTGAATATTAGCAAGTCAAATGGCATCAGAAATACTCAGTCCATGTATCTAAACTGAATGTTGTGGAGAGATGGATATATATCACACAGAGGCTACCACTGTTCCGGAACAGACTATCCATTCAAGTAAAACAAAGCTCTCTCCTGTCCATATTCAAATGCAACTTGGATCTAAGGATGGGTAATAGAAAATATACTCCAGGATTGCCCCTCATGTCACTAATAGTTAGAGGCAGTTCCTAAATGCTGTATCCCTTACATGGGTCCCCTCAAATTATCTATAGTACAAACACATTTATTCTCACTAGGGCTAATATACAATTAACAGCCATGGGATAGGTAAGACCAATCAGGGAATGTTAATTCAGGCACCAAAAGGGAAATTGGCTAAGCTTAAAATGTCCTCCAAGTGAACCTATGTTGTGGTAGTAAATAGTTTTAAAAAACCGAGACAATATAAGTACCAGTCCAACACAGCTGCAGGTAAAGTCCATAAAACTTTAATAAAAATAAGAAATAAAAGAGTAAGTGCTTCCACGGTATATTCCTACCACTTCTTCAGACTGAATACTAAAAAACAACAGAGTCATTTAAATAGCACATCAATAAAACATTCAGCACATCAATTAAGCATACAATGGTTAAAGTGTCAGTACATAAAAACACAAACCTATATACCAATGTCAATGTTTCAAGGGTATGGCTTTCAAAAAAGATTAAAGAGAGACTACCTCACTTAAGCCAGACTCTCCTGTTTGGTATCTACTTTTCTGAAGTACAGGCTAACACAGATGGTCTTTGGCTAACAAAGTTTGCAGATGACTGCAAACTAGAAGCCATAATCAAATCTCCTAACGATGTGGACATCCTACAAAAGGGCCTCACTGAGACAGATGCCTGGTGTCAAAGCCATGGCCTCAAGCTCAATGGCAAAAAGTGCATTGTCATCCCTTTTGGTAATAACTCTGTACCCATGAACTACCACATAGGCGGTAGTCTACTTAACACTGAAAAAGTGATGAGACCTTGGGACATAGGTGGACAGTAGTCTCTCCTTTGATAATCACATCACCACAGTAGTCAGGAAATCCTTCTACGTGGCACACCTCATCACAAAAGGTTTCTCATCCAGGAAAAAATAGGTCATTGTTCCCCTCTACTCATCACTCATTAGACCCATTATAGAGTACAACGCCCCTTTTGGTATGTACCTCAGAAGACATCTACAACAACTGGAAAGGCCACAGAAATACCTCACAAAGAGGATTACTGGCCTCAAACAGATGTCCTACGCAGATTGTCTCAAAAAACTCCAGCTTTACTCTGTCGCATATCGCCTATTCAGAGGCGATCTCTGCCTAACATACAAAGTTATGTCGAACCCAGAGCTGTTGGACATGCTCCACATAAATAAATCCCAATCCCTCCGAGCTACACGCTCTGGGAACCTAAACTTTGTTACCACAATAAACAGAACATGCTGGAGGGATAGATTCCTGTCTCAGAGAATTCCCATACTCTGGAACAAACTACCTATCTTTATCAAACAAAGCTCCTCATTAGCACTCTTCAAGAAAAATCTTGATGGTTGGATGGGAGATAGGAAATTCACCCTGGGGATCACTTCTGTGGCACTGCTTGACAGGGGCACAGGAAAATAAATTTATTGGGTGGCAAAAGCCAGGTTACCGTTTGGCTAGGCTTATATAGGCCCTAGGGCCAATAGCCTAGTACCTACCTATGAACCTATGTTAACAATACCACCATAGAAGCTACCACATCCTTCAAATACCTTGGCATTTGGGTAGACCAATCTCTTAACATTCAAAGACATTCAAAACACACACAATAAGATCAGCACACTACTATTTTGAGTGAACAAGCTATCACCTCTTCTGTCCAAGCCAGCCAAAACTGCCACAGGCAATTAGATACTATTATCTCAACTTGAATATTGACTACTCATTATAACTGCAGCCTCAAAGAAAAATGCCATCACCTTACAAACCACCTCTAATAAAATCTGCAGGATCATTACTAACTTCCTCAATAATGAACACTACTGCCTAACTTTTGCCAAAGCTAAATGTCTCCCAGTACATTTGAGAGCCAACCTCCTACTAGGATCACTAATTCACAAAGCCGTTTCTCCTGAGACATCTCCTCTCACTCAAATGTTTCACCAAAACCCCAACGTATAATCTCGGGCATGTCTCACTTTCAACCCCCCCCTACTAACTCCAAAAGGTGAACTTTATTGCACTGACTGTGCATTCTCCATCCATCCTAGCACCTAAACTATGGGACTTTCTCAATCTGAAAAATCCAAAAGTACTCAGACTTCATACAACAGCTCAAGGAACACCTCTTCACCCAAGCAAAGTGCAGTTGCTCTCACTCAGGTCATGTTACATGACCCCTGCAGCCCTCCCACACACACACCCTTTATCTCTGTTTCATCCTTCCTTATCTCATCTTGTCATCCTCTGACTTACTGCCTCTCATTCACCCTGCTTCCTTCTTCTCTTTACATCTCTCTCACACACTTCTTCTCCTTTCTGTTCTTCTTCCCTCTGCGTGCCTCTCTCATATTTTCTCTGTCTTCTCCCCATGGTATCTTTTCTTGCAACTATTCACACTTGCCTCTTCTAATGTCTTCATACCTCTCTATGTAATTATATGCTGCTATCCCTGTAGCATAAGCCATCTCAGTCATTATGGCTACATCTTATCCGTAAAGCTCTGCTAAGCATAATTCCATTTTTACATCCATGTTTTGACACTGTTAACTTCTTCTTGAGCTAAATGTTGTAGCATATTCTTACATTTGTAAATATGTGTATATTTTTTAACATATCTTTGTATCTGTAAGTATGTTTTGTTCATTTCTTATGTGATCCTTTTCACCCGGTCTGTGCCTGCAAATGTTCCATTGAGATCAGGGAGCTACACCTTGGAGGTGGTTTTAGCATAATGGTTAAATTCTTCACTTCATATACACAAGGTACAAGGTTTAATTCTAACCAAAGGTAATTGTCTAGACTTAAAATGGCCACTCAAGGCAGTTAGCCTAGCATTCACTTATGAACCCCAGTAAAGAATTACAAATAAAATAAAATCAAAATAAATAAAACACCCCTAAAAGTTGATCTGGTAGTCAGGGATCTTGGAACATTTGCAGACACGAATGTGGCTTGTGGCCAAAGTAGTAAGAAAATCATTCTTTGTTGATTAATAACTTATGACTAAGCGTGCATGGCATCCAGGTCCAAAGAAGTCATGGTGCCACTTTATTCAGTCCTTATCTGACCCATCATTGAGTACAATGTCCCTTCAGCATGTACCTGACCAGACCTGTGCAACAGTTGGAATGCACACAAAGGTTCCTTACCAAGAGAATCCAGGGTATAAACACATTGTCCTATATGGACTGCCTTAAAGCCTTATTTCTATAGTCTGTTGCCTACAGGTTACTGAAAGGCGATCTATGCCTGCCATACAAGGCATCCTTGGATCCAACTCTGATGGACTTCTTTGCACATCTGCAGAACAAACAGCATCAAAACCACTAGATCCAAGGATTTACATTTTGCTTGCAATATAAATAGGACATGATAGCAAGACAGATATTTGTCTCATAGTATCCCCATGCTCTGGAGTAGGCTTCCCATCCATGTGAAGCAGGGTCCATCCTTAAACCTATTTAAGCATAACCTTGACCACTGGATGGAAAATCAGAAATCCACCTCAGGTCTGGCCCCCATGTCTCTGATAGATAGAGGCAGACAGTAACTATGCCTAAAGTAACATACCCACCGCACATAAGCTTTAGGGACTTCCTAACATATCCCCTCCTTATAAATTCCCATGATACATAGGGACACAATTGGGTTGGGTTGAGCAGCAAGGCTTATAAAGGCCCTGTTGGTTGTTAACCTAGTATTTATGTATGAACCTATTAAGGCTATTAATAATGAAATTCAAACATCTGTCACTGCTATATAGTGACTGCAATCCTCATTGATTTGCAGGGAAAAACACAAAGAGGAAGAGAGCATCATAATGATCTCTGCTTAACATACAAGGCTTAACATACAAGGCCATGTCAAACGCTGAGCTGTTGTTCATGCTCCACTTAAAGAAATCCCAATCCCTCAGAGCCAGACACTCCAGGGATCTAAACCTTGTCATCATAATGAACAAAACATGCTGGAGGGATAGGTTCCTGACCCAAAGACTCCCCATACTCTGGAATAGACTGCCCCTGCATGTCAAGCAGAGCGCCTCCTTGGCCCTCTTCAAAAGGAACATTGAAGATTGGATGGGAGGTAGGAAATTCACCCTGGGGATCATGTCAGTTGCCCTGCTAGACAGGGGTCCAGGGAAGTAAATATTGTGGGAAGAAATAGCCAGGGAATTGTTATGGCTAGGCTTGTATAGGCCCTAGGACCGATAGCCTAGTACCAACCTATGAACCTATAAGAGGGACAAACATCATACATAGTCTGACATCAGGAACACTTGAAAGCATCTTCACCCCGATACATACACATACAGTTATACACACTGCATTTTTGTAGAAGGCCACCCACCTCTCTATCTCCTCATCACTCTTACTTTCTTAGCTAGATTGCCTGCTTAGATTTATTTTATTTGTAATAGGTCAAGGTGTGCAGATTTACCCTGTTTTCACATTTATGTCTGAAGACTTGCCACCTTTCATTGTGGCGAAAACCAGACCAAGGCCACAATCCTGGCACCTTCCATAACCCTGCCCATTTCGCCCCTCTCCCCGCTCACTTTTTGCCCATTTTGAGACATCATTGTCATGTCAGATGAAGAAGAATGCCTTCTTTTTCCTGTTTGAGATGTTTTTTTTATGTCAATTTAATATGCTTTTCTGTAAAAAAGCATAGTAAATTCACAGATTTAACAAACTCTGATAGTCTGTTTCTTTTTAAACAGAATACTGGAGTTTGTACATTGTTTTCTGGACTACCGGACAATCAGTTTGATTTCCAGATAATCCAGAAAAAAAGGATAGGTGACAATGCTAATTTTCATAACTAGAAGTGATACAATCTGATGGGAATTAAACCATGCAACTATGTATAACAAATTCCTGTACTTTATGAGAAGCATATTTAACAGTTCAGATCCCCTAGAATAGAGGATGGAAAGATTAGCCAGAAACTTTTTTGATCAAGAATCATAGACAAAGCAAAAAAATAATGAGGGACAAACGCCCCAAATCATGGCCAATTTTTAAATATTATTCACTTAACAAAATTAATTGAACAGAATTAAGTTCACTTGCATTTTCTGAAGAGTAAGTATGAAACCAATGCCTGGCATTACTGAGTGACTGTAATTCTCAGGAAATTACCAGAAAATCCAAAACTGTAGAAGGGCACAGAGCAACAATATGAGGCAAAATTAGGGCGTTACCTTCTGCTTATCATCCAGCATCAGAGAATGCTCCTGTCTGTCAATCAAGGTGTGTATTTATGAAATGGGCGGGGTTTGCTACTGCATATCCAGGTGGTACTTCTTTGAGAAATAATGGGCGGCCACGGTGGTGCAGCGGTTAGCGTTGTTGCTTCACAGCATGAGGTTCTCTGGTTCGATCCTCGGCTGGAGTGCCTTCTGTGCGGAGTCTGCATGTCCTCCCTGTGGTCATGTGAGTTTCCTCTGGGTGCTCCAGTTTCCCCCCACATCCCAAAGACATGCTGTAGGTGGATTGGACACTCTAAATTGGCCCTAGGTGTGAGTGTGTGCGTGTGTGTGCCTTCTATGGAAGGTTGGGTGCTGGGCTGGCAACTCAACACCATAAAAAAACTCCACTGCCAATCATGAGCGGACAAGTGATCCGCTGTGCCGACCCCTAACCGGGAAAAGCTGAAAGGAGAAGGAAGACTTCTTTAAGAACTAATACATTCTGGAATTATCTAAATTAGTGAAGGCTTGTGCAATAAAAGTTACAGTTTTAGTCAGCAGAAATTAATTATTGCTCTAAAGAGAAGAAATTGTTTCTGCCTAGAATAGATCCTAAGTATGTCAGTCAGTGGCAGATACTGATTCTACATCATGCCAGGGCACAGCAACTGGACATCCCCCAATTTGCCCACACCACCTCGCAAACCAAAGATTTATTTGTAATTACCTTACTCATGTAATACTATACTGTGTATCTTTCACTGGGGGTGGAGTGCACAGAATTCTCTCTAGGCCAAATCACTGAGCTTCAGGGGACACGCCAAGTAAGTATGGGTATGGAACAGTATGCCTACAAACCCAGACAGTAGCCAACATTTTCTGTACTTTGAAACAATCAATAATTTGCCTTATTACAAAGGCTAGGAAAACAATTGGATGATATTTGAGGTTTGGACCACACCATCTCATAGGGCAAATCATGTTATGCTGTCACACCCCTTCTGTAACAAGCTGTCCAATGATGTTTACACTCACTTAAAGAAACACAGTGAGAAACAAATGAAAGTCAAACCAATGAAAAGCAAAGCATTTATTTTAATGGTTATACTAAAACAATAGTTTATATCAGTAAATACTGCTCTTCTAAATTTAGAACATTGCTAGAATAGAATGTGAGCCAAACAGCAGAAGAATGCTCCGATAAACAAGCCACTTTATTCACAGTAATCCTGAAGTGCGAAACTTACATGTACACTTTTCGTCGCTAAAAATGCAGCTAACTTCCTCAGAAGACAAACTCATGTAACCCACAGTGTGTTTAAATAGTGGTTGAAAGCCTTAATGAGCCAATTAATACTTTAATTTGGCTTAATTAAGAACAGACTTAGTAAAACAATTCTGGTCACTGCTTTGCAAAATAAAGTTATAAGTGCAAACCGATCCTTAATATTAATTAAGAGTAACAAATTTTAGTGAATACATAAAAGATAAATAAAAATGTTTAAGAAAAACATATACATTAGGAAAGAACATTGTCTCCAATATTTACACGGCAAACACACAAGGAAAACTAATCGCAGTTGTTGCATATTGCACAGAAAAAACATTGTCTCCATTATTTACACGGCGAACACACAAGGAAAACTAATCGCAGTTGTTGCCATCACTATGTCAACAACCCGTCGTACTAATATGCCTTAAATTTAAAACGCTAATATTTGAAATGCTTGCATTTAAGATGCTTGTATTTACGAAAGACAGGAAATATTCATCCACTTAAATGTACATATTTGATGGCCCTACCGAAGTCGGGTACCGATTTCAAGAAAGTATATATATGTAGATATATATATATATATATATATATATATATATATATATATATATATATATATATATATATACTCCGTTTAATAAACGTGTACTATAATAAAAATGAATATAAAGACGAAAGTAGAAGTTTAAATCTCTCTGTCTCTCAACTCGTCACCAATACATGGTAATTTAATTCAAGTTTTGGTTAGTACTCAATGATTATTAAATACATTGGGGTATGCTATTGTATTTGTATTATATTGTATGGTGTAATATAATAGTAAGGCAACAATATAGAACCTATAAAAATGTATACAATAAACCCAATAGTAAACCATGATGTATAAGAGTAATTAAAATCAATAGATATTACCGTTAATATGTACTTATGTAAAAATACATTATGTTTACTTTTATATTATTATTTTATTACCATCAATATTACTCACTCACTGTGATTGCTTCTTTAGAGCCTTAATATATTTTATTTTTTAAGGCATATAAAATTATACATGCGGCTCAAGTCTGTCATAAATATTAACCCTAGTTTAAGAACAATTTTTAAAATTCAACTATAATACTAGTTAATATATTACTATGATTAATGTATTACAGTAACAAATAAAAAATGAATAAATAAATAAATAATTAATAACAACAAATTAAATATATAAATAAATAAAGAAGTTGATTAAATATTATATATATTAATTCATTAATTAGTCATTAAAAATCAATTAATTAAAAACTAATCATTACTGCATCAAAATTAGAACAATTATAAAATAACCTAAACCATTTTAGGATATGTCAAAATTGTAATAGTCTATCAGGAAATTTAAGATATTGTAAACTAATCAAATGTTAATTAAAAAATATGTTATTAGTATTATCTTTCCAAATTCTTTAATCTTAGAATGCATTTAATGGATAACATCTCATTGATAACAGGGAATTGGTTGGCATTTGTTGTCAGTTGCCAAATCAGTTCCTTCCGTTCTAATTTCAATGGTTCATATGAACACCTAGGATCTTCTGTTACCTGGTCAATAATTTTAAATTTAAAAAAATGACCTTCATTCAAATGGCAATGCCTAGCTAGGGCATTGTCTAATTTCTTTCTATTAATACTATATGTATGTTCGTAAATTCTTTCCTGTAATTTTCTATCAGTTTTCCCTATTTTGAAGGCTGCACACTTTACACACTTGGCCATGTAAACTACTTGGCGACTACTACAATTAAATTTATCTTTTATTTTATAAGTGTGATTTTTTATTTTAAAAGTGTGGCCTTCTTCGATATATTTGCAATAGTTGCACATATTGCATTTGAACATACCTCCATTAAGTTTAGTATTAGTACTTTTAGATTGTAAGATTTCTTTGAAATTCTGGCATCTCCTGTATACAATTTTTGGTTTCTCAGGTAATATATCCCTGAAATTACGGTCTGATACCAAAAGGTGCCAATTTTTATTTAGAATGTTCTTGATGTCAAATGCATTAAAATTAAAACAAGTAATGAGACTACAAGTGAATGTTGTCCTTACTTCTTTCCCTACCATTTGGACTGACTCATTGTTTTCTAGTAACACCGTACCTAATATTGGTGAATATACCCCTTCCCATCTCTTATTCTTGACTTCAGTAGTTATATTGTCAATAAATTCGCTAGGGTTCCCTCTCTGGAGGAAAAATTTCTCAAGAAGTTGACATTCATCTATAAAATCTGTATCATTTGTTGTCATTCTTGCCGCCCTAACTAGTTGGCCTTTAACGACCGCTTTCTTCTGGGAAAGTGGGTGGCTACTTGAGAAATGGAGAAATGTATTAGAATAAGTCTCCTTCCTGTAAATAGTAGCTGTGAATCTTTCATTAACATAATCTTTTCTTAGATTAACATCCAGATAATTGATATTGTCTTTACTATATTTGGATGTAAACTCCAGGAAGTCAGTACTATCATTAAAGATGGATATAAGTCCATCTATGCCCTCTAATTGATCGTCGTAAATCATAAAGATATCGTCGAGGAATCTTGTGTAGAATGTAATTTTATCTTTAAACATTACATTTTCAAGTATAGTTGACCTCTCCCAACGTGCCATTACCAGATTTGCAATACTGGCACCACACGGGGACCCCATAGCGACCCCCATCTTTTGATGATAAATTTCCTTATTAAACAAAATGAAGTTATAAAAAGGACTGTATCAATTAGTTCTCCTATAAGCTGAATTTCATCAATAGGTGACCCTAATAGTCTCAGCATATTGACCCATTCTATTGCCTTATCGTGAGGTATACACGAATAAAGGTCTTTGACATCAACTGTGACGAACAATCCTGTATTTGAAAATTGTAAGTCATTAATGGATTTAAGGAAAGACCATGAATCTTTCGAAATCTGTTTTTCTAACTTTATGTACTTTTGGAGAATTTTATCAATCACTTTTGCACAGGTATAAGTCATGCTACCTCTCCCATCCACCAAAGGCCTCATGGGTGGGTCTTCCAGGTTTTTGTGTACCTTGGGGATCCCAAATAGTACAGGTGTTCTAATCTGTGGTTGCTGTAGGTAATTATATAAGTCATTGTCTATTCTCCTTTCAATAAATAGTTCTTTGTACAGTGATTTGATTCTACTAGCTGCTAAATTCATTTCATTCAAAGATGATTTAGAGTAGGTGTTACTTTCCAGTATCGCTGTCATTCTATTCTCATAGTCACTACTAAACATTATTACTAACCCCCCTCCCTTGTCAGGTTTCATTATGCGAATAGGCGCCTGCTTTAATAGATTTAATAAATCTCTTTCTTCTTTCGTCATATTGTATTTATACCTATTTTTAATATCCTTCAAATTCAATAAATCTGCTTCCATAATTTTTTCAAAAAGTAATAGTGAAGGGTGGAGGGGGGGATAAACAACTGCGATTAGTTTTCCTTGTGTGTTAACAACTGCGATTAGTTTTCCTTGTGTGTTAACAACTGCGATTAGTTTTCCTTGTGTGTTAACAACTGCGATTAGTTTTCCTTGTGTGTTCGCCGTGTAAATAATGGAGACAATGTTCTTTTCTGTGCAATATGCAACAACTGTGATTAGTTTTCCTTGTGTGTTTGCCGTGTAAATATTGGAGACAATGTTCTTTCCTAATGTATATGTTTTTCTTAAACATTTTTATTTATCTTTTATGTATTCACTAAAATTTGTTACTCTTAATTAATATTAAGGATCGGTTTGCACTTATAACTTTATTTTGCAAAGCAGTGACCAGAATTGTTTTACTAAGTCTGTTCTTAATTAAGCCAAATTAAAGTATTAATTGGCTCATTAAGGCTTTCAACCACTATTTAAACACACTGTGGGTTACATGAGTTTGTCTTCTGAGGAAGTTAGCTGCATTTTTAGCGACGAAAAGTGTATGTGTAAGTTTCGCACTTCAGGATTACTGTGAATAAAGTGGCTTGTTTATCGGAGCATTCTTCTGCTGTTTGGCTCACTTTTCGCTGGTTTGTGAATTTTGTTTTTTTCTGAAAAATTTAGAACATTGCTAGAATAGAATGTGTGCTAGCATGCATGTACTCTGGGCCTCCTCATACAAGAAGTTGTATATATTGCATGATACAGAAACAGACAATCCCATACATACATACATAACCTAAGTATGCTATTCAGCGGCAGATACTGATTCTATATAGTGCCATTATATATATTTTTCATTAGTTTTCTCCATGCAACCTATATTCACATAAAACTATACCCAATAGCTTGTGTTTTAAGTACACAACATTCTCATGAAGTAAGCTGGGCCTCCCACCTCGGCTGCTCCTACCATATAATAAATGCTGGCATAAAAAAACGAGACCAAAAAGTACTTCTAGAACATGTTGATAGTACTTTACAGGGTTAACAATGTACACTGTTGTCACTCCGAGCTGCACTGAATTGATTCAGCCTGCCACTCGATTGACCCCACCCACTGCTCTAGTGGCCAGGAATTGGTGCTGTCCAAAATGAAATATCACCAGTAATAGAAATCGCAGAAGAGCTTGGATCATCAAAAGCACATTAGAATGTAGCATGTTTTAGATGGGTATCAGAGAAGGGGAAAAATGAGAGGTGGTGAGGAGCCCCTTGTGTATGGTATGTGTTGCAGATAACAGTCTATGAGTACCTTTAGATTTATTCGATAATAAAACAGATAACCCCTGGTACTAACCACAGAGTATTAAAAAACTTAAGCATATAACACGGCAATACAAATTCCATTGAATAAACAATTTCTACTTATTTATTCCTCAACATGTACATACAATATATGAGCTGAAATCAGTAATCCATGAGAATGTAACAGTTTATCAAAAATAAAAATACTCTTACCTGTAATATCCAGTAACTTTGTGGTATGAACATTTTGCATGGAGCTCTCAAAAAGATGCCATTTTCTACAAATATGACTTTTTTTTTTTATTTTTTTTTTTTATCTTTTTTTTTCCTCAAATATTTTTTTTATTTTCAGTTAAAATAACATTTATATAATATTTTTAAATATCATTTTAAACAACTATATACAATAGCCTGACTTTCAATTATATACACTGTATGTTGTTAAATATAGAATTAACAGATCAGTTATCAGAGATACAATACTGATTATTGCAGAGTGTCCAACAAAGATATAACTTTCTTCCAAGGATTATTTACCAATGGCCTAGGATAGATTCGTAGTTCTTTGATTTTTATTTCCATCAATGCAGTTGTCTTCAGTAAAGTGTAGAATTCTTCCAAGGTCAGGTGTGTATTTGAATTCCACCTTCTGGTTACGCATTTCCTAGATATAGTTAGTGTTATCAATACTTTAGTTAAGGTAAAGGATTCATTAAATAAAGCTTGTAAAAAATGATTGATTCCGTTCCAATATGATTTAATTTTATTACATTCATAAAAAATTTGAATCCAGTGTACTTTATTGGACTTTTCACACCTCCAGCAAAAACCATTTTTAGTAGTACTGATCTTTTTAATTCTATCTGGTGTTAAAAATGCTCTATGTAACTATTTCCAGTTAAATATTTCCAGTACTGTGTGTTAGAGGTGTAATTAACTGATAGTAAGATGTAACTTTTAATTCCTTCTGTTAACTGCAGTGACTGACCTTTTGTTAAGAACTACCAGTATGATGGTTTGGGAATTGTTTTATATGTCATTAACTGTTTATATAGATTTGAAATGGAATTTTTCTTTTCACAACTATTATATATAAATTCATACAGAAAACTTATTAGATTTGGAAAATCTTTAAATGAGGAATTATTAATTAAGCTGCATAAATCTTGAGTGTACATTAGAATGCTTTGTAAGGTTAACCAGTCCTTTGTTGGAATATTGTAAGCAGTTTTTATCATATGTATATCTAAAACATTTAATTTATTTACACATTGAAACCAGCATAAGAATCCATTTTGTTCCCAGGAGGTTATTGTTTCCCTATATATTTTGTGAGGAAAGTTCTTAGTGATGGTAAATGGGGTTAAAAGGTCAAACCAAAGTTTTAGATCTATGTTTGCATTGATAAGTTTCTTAAAGGAACTAATGTAATAATTAATCAGTGTTGTTTTAGAAGTTTTTGTTTTATTATATTGTATACTTATGCATATTATGTACCAGGGGTTTGTTTGATTTGTCTACTATTAAACATTTTTTAACAGATTAAATTCATTTGTTAATATAGCCGTTGTTAATTCTTTCCAGTTGGCAAACTAATTTGGGTTTATCCAGTCTATTGTAGTTTTAAGCACAGATGCTTTTATATATGTTTCAATTTCTGGAAAGTTCAATTCTCCTTGTTTCCAGGGTCTAAATATGATGAGTTAGAGCTACTCTATTCTTTTTGGGATACCATAAAAATTTTATTAAACATGAGTTTATTTCTTTAAGAATGCATCTTTCAGGAATTAACTGTATTGCTAATGCTACATATCGTATTTTTGGCAATAAGACCATTTTTATTAATTGCAATCTGTCTTCAAAAGTTAATATAATTTTGTTCCACTTTTCTGTATATTTTTATTGTTTCAATAATGTTTTTATAATTTATTAATATTGTTTTGTTTATGCTTTTGCATAAGACTATTCCTAAATAATTTAGCATAAGTTATTGTTTTCCTATGATGGATTTATCTGTAACTTGTAGGTCTTTGTTCTTATTTAAAAATAGAAATTTTGATTTTGATCTATTAAAGTGTAGACCTGAAATCTTATAAAATGTCTCCATTACTTCTTCTAGCTCTCCCAATGACTCTCTGGAGTTTGATAGGGTTAATAAAATATCATCAACAAAAAGCATTATTTTAGATATGTATTGGTCATAGACTTCTACTCCTTTTATTTCTGGATTATTGTGAATTCTTTCTGCAAGTATTTCTATAGCCAAAGCAAATAAAATAGGAGAAAGGGGGCATCCTTGTTTGGTACCTTTCATTATATGGATAGATTCTGAGGTGAAAGGACCTAATTTAATGTAGGCTAAGTTATTAATGTATATGTTTTTTAGTAATAAGATGAAGGGAGGAGGAAATTCAAATAATGCTAAAGTTTTAAATAGATATTCCCAGTTGAGGGAATCAAAGGCTTTTTCTATGTCTAATCCGATTACAAGTATTTCTCTATCTTTTTATTCACATAATCTATAAGAGTAAGTATCCTTTTAATATTATCATGTGTATGTCTGTTATATAAAAATCCAGTTTGATCATTATTAATTGTCTTTGAAAGTGGGATTTTCATTCTGTTAGTTAGGATTGACATGAATATTTTGTAATCATTATTCAGTAATGATATAGGTCTGTATGAGGTGCAAAGGTCTGATGGTTTATTATCTTTTAGAATTGGTGTTATGAGAGAATATTTCCATGAGGGTGGTATTTTTGCTTCTGACTGGACTTCTAGCAAAGTTTTATAAAAAAGGGAAATTACTGTTGAGGGAAGAGTTTGTAAATTTCCATAATTATGCCATCTATCCCTGGAGCTTTGTTAGATTTACTTTCTTTTATCTTGTCAACAATTTCTTTGTAGGATATAGGTTTTTGTAGGTCTAGTTTTAAGTTTTTGATAAGATTCGTTTTGATAAGATTTGTATCTAAGTTTATCTGGTTGGTATCTAAAGCTTCTTTTTTGAAGTGTTCCATATAATGGAACTGAAATACTTCAAGGATGTCTCCTATATCTGATACTTTTTCCCTTTCTTTTCATGATATATACTACTAATGTTATTTGCTTTAGATTGTATTTTAATTCTTGTAGATAAGTTATGTAGATATCTGCGGGAGGTGGCTAATGAGTTTAGTTTTAATTTTTCCAAGGCTAGACAAGTTTTGTGTGTTAAAATTTCATTATATTTTTTATTTAATTCCTCTATTTCTTTTTTGACTTCTGGACAATTCTGATTTTTTTTTAGATTTTGCTGTCAAGAGTCTGGTTTGCAAGACTAATGAGTCAGATTCCCACTCTCTAACTTTGTTTTTGTACCAGCTAAGGGTCTTAACAAATAAATACGCTTTTAATCAAACCATGACTCTACTGATTTCTGTTGTATTATTAATATCAAGAAATAATTGTAGTTCTGACAACATCCAGGGTCTGAAGTCTTTAATTTTTGTGATATATGATGGAATTCTAGTTGAGAGGATTAAAGGTTTAAACTCTATTTGGAGCTTCATTATTGGAGAGTCATGATCTGAGAAGGGGCATGGAACTATTGAGAAGCTGAGGATTTTTGTTTGTAAATCTTGAACTATGAATAATTTCTCTATTCTGGTTTGTGTTCCAAATCTATGGTCTTTATGGGAAAATAATAAGGATTTATCATCTTTTACTTTAAAAGTATCTATTAATTGAAATGAATCAATCCATTTTTTTAAGAATTTTGAAATAGTTGCTATGCAAAAAGACTTCTTGGTGGTTTCAGAAGCTTCTAAGGTACAATTAAAGTCTCCTCCCAGTATAAGATTCCCTTTATAATTGTTGGAAATAAAATCTAGGTGTTTTTTAACCGTTCCTGCTCCAATTCCTGGGAACCAATATAGATTAGCTAACATCCATCCATATTAAATTTAATTATAACAAATGCTACTAGACATTCTTTGTTTTCATATTTATAAATAACTTTTGGAGTGATTATGTTTTTCTTCCAGAGAATTGATACTCTTGTTGTCTTTGTTCTAAAGGAGGATTGATCTAACACTGTATAGTCCTTAGTGTTCCAAATAAAGCTATCATTAGTCTTAAAATGCATTTCCTGGAGAAATACTACTTGTGCCTTATTTAGATTTAAATATTTTAGTAAGTTTGATCTTTTATTTGCATTATTTAAGCCATTAGCATTATAGGATAAGAATGTTAAATCCATTTCAAGTTATTGTTGGAAGAAACTTTTTGCTTCTTTTTTTTATTTTGATTACAGTAGTTATACCATATTCTCTGATAACATTGGATGTTATTTTTATGTGTGTAAACTTGGGAGTGTAATTTAATGTTCTTTCTTCTTTAAATATAAGTAGGGTAAAATTCTGGTCAGGCTTTAAAAAAGTACTTTTATAAAACATTAATTCTAAAGTATCAAATACAAGTAAATATGAATTTCCCATTAAACATGGAATGAAAGTCTTTCCTAATCCAACAGATAAAGATAGATCTATTGGATTATCACTCATACCTTTAACCAACAATATCAACTGAGCTCTATGTGTTAAATTATTATATGGAGAATTTTCTTAATGAAATTCTATATTATTCTGTTATTGTTCTATAGTATGTTATATATCAGGATGGAATGTTAATAGTGTAAACAATTATTATGTTGACTTAGAAAATATCCAATATTTAGTTACCCTTAAGAGATCCCGAACATGTCAGATATGTCATTTTGGATAAATTAAATGCAACAGAGGAGCATACACTAAATAAGACAACAACAAATAGATTATTACTAAAATGACTCTACAGGAGACAATGAGTGATTACCAATGAAATATGAATTTACTGTAGGTGTACTGTCTTCCTTTATTTTCCCACTCTTCAGCTCACCAACTTCAACTTATAATTAAGAAAAGATATGGCTTATCAGTGGTATCCTGACTCTGAGTAGAGGCACCCTACATTCTAGTGTGCAGTGCTTTTACATATTTATAGATTTACAAAGCAGAGTCTAAGAATGAACTATGATCACCCTGACAATTCCCATCCTGCATAGGCCACCTCCTGCTTCCAGAATGAGTAATCACATCAGGTCTAGAATGAATGTGAAGGTACATATATGGTAATCAAGACTTACCTTAGGTAACTATTAATCAAATTAGAGCATCTTAGAGAGTTCTCGGGGCAGTTGGAATACTCTTGAGCCTCTCCTCCCTTGACCAAAAACAGAGACTTCTCTTCCCTTTCTTTCCCTTGTTTTAAATCAGTACTAATAAAAGAAATGCAGCAAACATAGGTAAACAGAAATAACATTCAGTAGTCCATCTTGTACATGACTCGCAAT
Organism: Protopterus annectens; assembly: GCF_019279795.1. Classification (NCBI taxonomy): domain Eukaryota; kingdom Metazoa; phylum Chordata; order Ceratodontiformes; family Protopteridae; genus Protopterus; species Protopterus annectens. The sequence goes on along the minus strand of NC_056744.1, from coordinate 121,992,080 downwards.
CCATTAAACAAGTATGTTTGTTTATTTACAGTATAAATATTTTATGTGCTATATAACCCTCCTTCTGTGAAAGAAAATTACCCTGTTTTGCATACCTGAGGTAATGTGAAAACTCTCATGTGTCATCTATTTTCAAAAACTATAGATACAGATTCCAGTAGTTAGTTACCTTTGTTTTAAAATTCCAAGCAGTAAAATTGGTCCTTTAAAGTATTGTTAAAAAATTCATATCATAGTAGATGCTTTGAGAGATTTGGCTGTAACAGTATCAGTCTTTTGCTTCATCATTTTGACATTTGTCCAGACAGTTGTTTCTTTTGTTCTCTTGAGAGAAGGTGACATCCAGTCCATATCTTCTGGTAAAGTAATCACATTATTAGTTTTAATAAATGAAGAGGCTTCCTCTAAGTCAATAAAAGTCCTCATCTCATTGGCATACAGTATTTTTATCTTAGCTGGATATGCAAGTTGTGCCTTGATGTTATTTTGTTTCAGAAACTTTATCATTGGCCACACTTTTTTCCTTTGTTCCATTATTCTAGATGAATAGTTGTTATCAAATCTTATCAGGCTTTGTTTATATTTTATAGGTGCCTTCCTCCAAGCAGATCTTAAAATCAGTTCCTTGTCCAAGTATGAAAGATATTTGACAATTACTGACCTAGGAGGAGAGTTTGAGTTAGTGGTAGATTTCCCAAGAGCTCTGTGTGCCCTTTCAGTGCCAAAAGAAAGTACTTCTTTTAAATTTAAAAAGTCAGGGATCCAGCTTGATAAAAAGGAAATAATATCCTCACCTTCTGTGTTTTCAGGTAATCCGAAAATCCTGATGTTATTTCTCATCTCCCTATTTTCCAAGACATCTACTTTATTAACCAAACAAGTGTTTTGTTTAAGAAGCAGTTCTTCTATGTTTCCTCTTCCTTAAGTCTGCTTTCTAAGTCATTTAGAGAAATTTATATTCCTGTTATCCTTGTCTGGTGTTGCTGTAGCATTTCCTTGAGGGTGTCAGCCTGTTTTTGACTGCTTGTTTTAAGATTTTCCAGGTTCTTTTTAAAATCATCCATCTTCAAAGACAACTCCTGCAGGGGAGATGCCATCTGTTGCAGTTCCTTCTTTAAGAGGCATATTATAATCTTGGTTTTCTCTTTCTTGGCTGAGTGTTATAATTCATTAATCATGTGAAGTGTCAGTTAAAAAAAACTTTTTAGTAACAGAGAACTGCCTGGTGAGAATTCTTTGAGTTGCTCATTTTAACAATTGAATATATCTCCAAGCTTTTTGACAGGAAATTATTTGTAAAACTTCACCACAGTTTCTAATTATGTAAATTAGTCATTTATCTATAAGATTTTATACTTTGAAGAAAAAAAAGAATATTTTTCTTGTCTTATTTAACTAGTTATATGGAGCTCTAAAATGCTGCTGCTTTCAGTTAGCCATTCAGGCTCTGCCCCTAAATATGACTTCTTGAAGACTGATAGGTAATAACTAGGCTAGCTACCCTTGTAAGCAATTTTAAACCTAGACAATTGCCCTTTTCCTTCTTGAATTAGTCTGTCCCGTGTAGCTAGAGACTGGCCTTACCCATCCATGATCGATAATTATACCCCTCATGAAAATAATTGGGATATTTTCCAATCATCTCCTCAAAACAATGCTCAGTACTCAGGCAATGTGGCAACACATGGTCATTATCCCTAACTCATAGCACTCCAGAACTTCAAGTCAATCAAACACACACACACACACACACACACACACACACACACACACACACACACACACACACACAGGTTAATCTGCAAGTCCACTATCACCACGCATAGAGTAGTGCAAAGTACATATTACTTTGTAAATAGTGTTACTTCATAAAAGTATTCAAAAATGCAGAAAACTCTCCTTCATCCTTCCACTCTGACTGTGAATTCTGTGAGTTCTCAACTGAGCTGAAAATCCTGTAGATAGTGAAAAATGTGCCTTACTTAATTTAAAGCCATACTCCACCAATGGTTTCTTCTGAATTACTTCTCATACACTGTAAAAAAAAACTTTCAGGGTAAAGCATTGACAGTATGTAAATCTCTCAGTCACCAAACAAACCATTATGCTCTGCTTCTTCAAGGCAAACTGGGATATTCTGACCTCAGTTCATACCTGTTGTGCAGTTCTCTGTTACTAAAAAGTTTTTTTTAACTGACACTTCATGTGATTAATGAATTATAACACTCAGCCAAGAAAGAGAAAACCAAGATTATAATATGCCTCTTAAAAATGACCTTACTGTGGATTTCCTCACCATATACAATTACATTTTGTAAAACTGCTGCTGTCAGTCTTAAGAGTTTTTATTTATCATAAGTAGTTCTTAAGCATTAATCAAAATGTAAATAATGATTTAAATTATAAAACTTGTGAGTGTTGTATAAAGAAAGGTGAAAAGTGCCAGCATAATTTTGCACTGCTTCACGATTGGAGCAATGGATACAGAGTGACTGGCAGCTGCAGTAGATAATTTGCAAACCCGCATGTCATCAATGCAGGTATATAGGTTCAAAGGTTCATAGGTAAGAACTAAGCAATCAATATGTAGACCGTCATAAGCCTGGTAAAAGTTTACCTTGATGGTGACAAGGGTCCAATTCTCCATGAGGTGTACTGGAAATTTGTTCCAGAGGTGGGGGATACATGGGGAAATGAATAAGAATGTCGCTATCTCAACACATAACACACTCACATTTAATGTTAGAAGATCAAAAGGAGTCACTTGAATTAATTTTTCAAATACTGACACTGCAGTGCAACACAAAGGGGATGCTGCACTTCTGAGAGTGCCATCCTTTGGATAAGGCATTAAAACCGAGGTCCCATCTGCCTGAGTTGGTGGCAGCTCAAGTGGATGTAAAAGATCCCACTGCACAGATTGAGAAGACTGAAGGAGAAGTTCCCAGGTGCTCTGGCCAACTTTTCTGCTATCAGTATGAATACCACCTTGGATCTCTTCCTAGTGGCACTAACCTGGACAACAAAGAATACATAAATAAAAATATATAAATTTAGCAGCTAGCATGTCTTCTTTTTCTGTTCCGGGAATCTATGCAGATGAATGCATGGCCACTATCTCTCATCAGTATATGGTCTAATAACGGCAGTGAAAGTATAACCATTCAACTTTACTAGTTGAGATATTCAGAACCAAAATATTCACACTAAAATAGTAGTCACTTAGGGCTTCTGTAAAAGCATGCACACCAGTTAGCAGGAAATACCTAGTCCATATTCCAGAGTTACCCAAAAAGTACAAGTTTTTTATTCCACAGTGTATTTTAATAAAATAAAATGTCAGTCAGTGGCACAAACACACTGCATTAGTGGTTAGCTCACAGCAACTGACTGGTAGGTGACATAATTATTGCCAACATGCCTAAACCGCTGATTGGCTAATGTTTGATTAGTAATTACCATGGTTATCTAAGAATATATAGTCTGAATGTATGAGTACACTTTGTTATTTTATGTTGCCTACCTACCAACACTGATGCTCCAGTCTTCACACTGTCTCTGAAAATTTAGTTTCCCTTGAAATCACCTTAGAACAAGTCTTACAATCCCTGCCAAAGACCATAAAATATACCAGGCTGCATTTTCATAATCACCCAGTACTTGCTATATGAGCCTCTGCTTAAATTGTTCAGCTTAACTTATCTGAAGCATCTGTGCCTGATGCCTGGAGAACAGCCACCATGACTGCCCTACATTAGACCAGCCTCTCTACACACCCTGGTAATTATAAGCCCATTAGCCTCTCCATCCTCATACACAAAGACTTAGAAAGTATTAAAGTAGAACTCATTTATGCACACACAGGCAACTTAACTGATCTAGACCTCAATGGGTTTGGTTTTGTGAAGGCCAGGTCTTGTCTCCTGAAGCTAGTAACCTTCTTTGAAAAGGCTGCAGACAATGGACATCCATAAATGCTTCTTATTTTGACCTGGCAAAGGTTTTTGTCAGTATTTTCAAAAAAAGATATCACTGAAAAAAGTAGACAGACTTATTTAAACCTGTGTTGTCCATTGGATTACAAATTTGCTATTGAACAGATCCAAGCTGTGAACATCCTTGGTAACCTCTATTGATAAACAAACAAACAAAAAAAAAAACTAGGATGCATTACAGGAATCAGTGCTGGTTCCTCATCTGTTTGGTATTTATTTTATATACATCAAAGCCAGTACCCCAGAAGTATGATTGACCAAGTTTGCTGATAACTGCAAGCTGGTAGTGTATGTGTGAGACTGGGTGCATGAGTGTGTATGTGTGTGGGGGGCTTGTGCGCATGTAACTGTCACCTTTGCAAATGCAATTCATGAGCTGCTAGGGAAAGCACTGGCGAAGTCAAGTCTGACAGTGCAGTGTTTGACATGATAATGAGAAATTAATGAGGCCTTTTGCAAAGTGGCTATCTGAGTCTCTAAATGAGAATTTCTCCTGTTTGTTTTGATTAATTGACCAACCAGCACTGGGCAATTAGTGCAGGTTGACAGAAATTCTCCAAATCCCATAGTCCATTATCCACCACTGCTTTTTACTTTCAGCCCTCAAATAACTTGAATTACCACTTAAAAAAGGAAAAGTTAATATCTTCATAAAAAACTTCTCTACTCCTCAGGCAATACAGTCTCCAATACACTCAAGTGTGTGTGTGTGTGTGTGTGTGTGTGTGTGTGTGTGTGTGTGTGTGTGTGTGTGTGTGTGTGTATATATATATATATATATATATATATATATATATATATATATATATATAGATGGATAGATATTGAAATTTATTTATTTTATATTTGATCACCGGGTTGGTCTAACTGGGCAATCAGGTGCCCGTTTTCCGCAGAGACCGCGGGGAGAAAAGCTCCACATACATGACAATCATAAAAAATGCAAAAGCTCCACAAATATGATAAAATAAAAAGTCAGAGATGAGTACAAATTAATAGAGCAAACAATAGTATATCATAGCATAGTATGATGAGAAGTTACAGAAGTTTACAATATAGTGTACAGTAGTAAAACAGAAAATATAATGTATTTGAGTAAGAAAGTGCAGTAATATATATAGTTATATACATACATTTAAAAATACAATTCGTTATGGTAGTTTTATTTTTTTCTACTTGTTTGACTTTTGAGTAGTGCCAGAGGAAGATTTATCTGAATGGTGGTAGTAGGGCTAGCCATGGTCAGTACAGGTACATTGCCAGATGAGATTGAGGTGGGCTTTTAATTGGGTTTTAAAGATGGGACTGCTGTTTTGCAATCTGATATCTGGTGGAAGAGAATTCCAGATTTTAGCAACTGTGTAGGAATAGAGGGCTTCACCAGCACTGTGTCTACACTTAGTTACTTCAAGAAGGGCTTTGTTTTTGGATCTTAGTTGGCGAGCAGAATTGTGAAAGTTGAGTAAGCCTGAGAGATCAGGTATCTTGTTTGGGAGGTACAGCAAGTAATGAGCCATGGTCATCTGCTTATAGTTCAGTAAGCTGGTGAGTTCTAGCCAACCTAATTGTTTTAGTGAGTGACAGTGGTGGGAGCGGAAATTAGAGTTGGTTGCAAATCTAGCCATTTTATTATAGCGCATGGATAATTTGTGTAGGTCTGTCTTGTTAAGGTTTGTTAATACAGGGGATGCATAAAGCAATGTAGAGAGAATGTAAGTTCTGGATATGGTAATTTTGGTGTTTTTGGTTAGATAGTTTTTGCAGCGGTATAGGGGTCCAGGTTTTTTATGGACTTTGGATATGGTTTGTGTTATATGTTTGTCAAACTTTATGTTTTGATCAAGTATTACACCAAAAAGTTTAGCTTGTGATACTGGGAAGATTTGTGTGTTATTGGCAAAATTGCTACAGGAAAGAGCAGAAGAGTCAATAGTTTTGGTAGGGTAGAAAAGCATAAGTTGAGTCTTTTTAGGGTTAAGTATTAGTTGTGTGTTTTTTAACCAGTTTTCGATACTGGAGAAGGGCTCTTGGGTTTTAGTCTGGAGTATTTGGAGTGTGGAGGCTGAGCAGATCAGTGTAGTATCATTTGCATATTGGACAATTGTATCTTGCCGACTGGCGGTGTGGAGGGTGTTTGTACAGATGTTAAATAGTAGGGGTCCCAGTATGGATCCTTGTGGTAACCTACTGTTACTGGGAGAAGGGGGGAGAGGGAATTATGCCACTTAACTGCTTGTTGGCAGTTGGATAGGTAGGTAGTTTTTTTGTAGAAATCAGATAACTTCCATGTAATGAAACTCCCCGGTGCACATAGATGAAGCTGTATGACACACATGGTCTTAGATTGGTTAGTGTCAGAATGCCAAAGAAGCTTGGTAGTACAGGGTGTGACTGTGTGGCTGCAATCAGATTAACATTCTGAGGGGGAGAGTGGCCCCTGACTTTCTGAATTGGGCTTTCTCTATGACAGAGAGTGAGAGAGATGTAAAGCATATGGCAACATGGACCAGGGACATATGCTTGTCTCTGTTAATCATGGACTTAGCCTCAACAACAGGAAGTGCAGCATAGATTTGTTTGATTAATCTCGCATCACTATGTTTGCCATATAATGTCCCACTTATATCCAATACAGTCATCACTATTTGGGGTACCTACATTGATAACAAATTCTCTTTTTGACTACCATGTCTCTGTGATGTTTAGAAAATTCTTCTATGTTGTACAACTTACCCTTCATGGTACCTCATCAAGGTGAATAGAAGTTATAGCTCCACCTTCATGGCACAATAAGTACCTACTCCAGCACAGTCACCATTTCTGGAATAGGCCACCCTTACATATTAACCAGAGTATTATCATGGCAATGCTTAAAACCAGTGTGGATGACTGGAGAGCTGATTGCAATTTTTCACTTAGGATATGTGATGAAGATCTGCTTAAATGAGGCATTGTTAGAATCCCACCAATAACTGGTGATGTGGCTGAGCTTCTTAATGGTCTCCATGGTCATCAGCTTAGTAAGAAAATGTGAATCTATGCACCAAAAGTCTTACATGACACTATACTTTCTTTTTGTGTTACCTCATGTGAATATTAATTTGTTGACATTTGTTTACCAGGAAAGTCCTACTGGGTAATAAATACCCATTTTCAGCAGAGGCTAGGGTGAAAAGCTCCAGTGAGTTAAACATCATCAAATAAAACACTGGAGCAAATGTAATTAAAAAACATATATACATACAGTTTGATTGTGGAATACAAAGGATACAATATAGCATGAGGAGACACCAGTGATGTAAAAATAAAAATAAATAAAAAATGATGATTAAATCTGACAATCAGTATATTCAAAAGTATTATAAGTATAGTCTACTATGCTAGGAAAATAAAAATATAGAAGTCCACCCTAAGAGTGGGGAGAGGGCAGGTGTTGAAAGGTATAGATAGATAGTAAGAGGAAAGATTAGGTTAGTCAGAATGTAAATTATTTGTTAGTATAGATCACACAAGTGAAGTGCATGGGCATTGCCATAGGTTAGTGAGAAACTAAGAGAAGACTTAAATACATGGAGGCTACGTATAGTTATGACTGAATTTAGGATAGAGTTCCATAGTTTGGATATGCAGTATGGGTATAAACTTTGTCCCATACTTTTAATTATTTATTTATTTTGTGGTTTATAGATTCCAAGCATGTTTTTATCTTGAGAATGCAGAGGGTAATTTGGGAGATAGTGATGAAGTACTGAGGAGACAGAAGGGCAGGTAGAGCAGTTATATAGTATTTTATGGGTTAAAAAAGTTGTGTATGGGCTAGTAGATGTAGGAGTTCTAACCAGTTGGGTGCATGTAATGAAGAGCAATGATGAGCTTTATGTGGCAGGTTAGCTACAAATGTAACTATTTTATTATATCATTGTTCCAGCTGTGATTCAAGAGAGATCTGGATGTTAGTCAAAACAGGAGAGAGGTTAAAGATGAGTGTTAACTGGGGTGATTCTACTAGAAGGCATAAGGATTTTTTTTGCTCTATATAGTAGACCTAGCTTTTGATGAGCTATTTTTATACTGTTTTGTATGTGATGATCAGACTTTAAGTTGTTATGTATGATGACTCCAAGCAATTTGACATGGGTAACTACTTCAATAGCTGTATTGTTTAAAGAGGTAATGTGGAAGTTACTTTTAGCACTGGCATGGGACTTATGAAAAATAATAGTAGTTTTGTCTTCTTGTGATTAAATTATGTATTTATTTTATTATTTATTTGATTTATTTGAAATTTGTTAACCAGGAATGTCCTACTGAGCTAGTGCCCTTTATCAAGAGAGGCATGGGGAGAAAAGCTCCACAAAAAGTAAAAGATATTTAACAAAGTGGTTTAACAAAAAATAACAAATTTCCATGAACACTACAATATTAAAAAGAGAACTGGAAAACTGTAGAACTGAATACACTTGAATACAAACAATAATGCTGTGAAATGACAACTACAGTTTGACTGAGTAGAAGGCATTTTTTGTCGTGGATTGTAGTTGTAGTGGGCTGTCAGATGAGTAGATAATGGTTGGGTCCTCTGCATATTGAATAAGGCAAGCTGAACAAGAGGAGGTATATAGGTTACTGATGAAAATGTTAAAGAGCAGTGGACTGAGAATAGAGCCTTGAGGAACACCCATTTACCTAGTAGAAAAGAAAAGAAAGAACAGAGACATTTGACAGATTTATATCTTTCAGACAGGTAGTTAGAGAACCATGGAAGAGTTGGTTTAGAAAGGCCCAGAGAGGACATTTGAGTCAAAAGTCTCGCATGTGACAGTGTGTCAAAGGCTTCTGAGATAGCTAGAACAACAGAAGAGATAAACGTTCCTTGGTCTCTAGCCGTATTAATGGTGCAGGAAAAGATGAGGAGAGCTGCAGTGGTGCTATGGCCTGGTTGGAAACCATGCCGTGTTGGGGTTAGGAGATCATTTTGCAAGAGGTACTGAAGAAGCTGCTTATGAGTACACTTTTCCAGGATTTTAGAAAGATGGGACAAGATGGCAATTGGCCTAAAGTTAGGGATTTCAGCTGAGGTACCTCCTTTATGGAATGTTTTTTTTTTCCCCCACAGGGCAGAGACATGGGAGCCTTGAACAGCTCTGTTAAGAAGAACTGAAACTGGGTATGCTATAGAGTCTGCATTGAGCTTAAGATACTCAGTAGAGAGTTCAGCAGCAGAAAGGAAACAGGGTCTAAGTTTCTTCAGTAACTGTTTAACCTATGATGCGGTGACGAGTTGGAGACTGAATGCATGGATGTCAGGACTAGTAGAGTTTAGAGGTAGATTAAACAGTTGGTAATAGCAGTAAGAGAGGTTATGATTTAGATGAAGAAAGTGTTAATTTGGTAGCTGTTTCTGAGGAGGATAAATCTGGATGGGGTGAGTTGAGTAAGGAGAGCCAGGTTGAAATTTTTTGTTAATTGAGCTCCAGATTTTTTTTCTTTTGATTATCTTGTGGGTCAAAGTAATTTTTTTCATCTAGGTGAATTTGCTTTTTGGTGAGGTTGTGCAATTCCTTGTATAGATGTAAGATTTGAAGGGTTTTATCTTTGTGCATTGTTTCCAGGCTTTGTCACATTTTTGCATAAGAATTCTTGTAGAATGAGACACCCAAGGGGCTTGAGCATTCTTCACTCTTTTATTTCAGTAGGGGCAACTTTTTTTTAAGTATTCTTTAGTAGTAGATTGAGTGTATCAAGATGAAAGTTAGAAAGACTTTTTGTAGCTCTGTATTGATGTTTTTTTTTAGTTGGTGGGTGATTCCTCTTTTGGTTAATATAGGTGATGATCACTAAGGGAATCAGGTAGTACCACTGAAACAGCATACTTCCTGAGTTCAGAGACACATATCCAGTCAAGGATAGAATTTTTATGATTCACTTTGTTGAGTCAAGTAGGAGAAAAGATCAGGTGTTTGAACTCATGCAAGTTAAAACTAGATGGAATGTTAGATGTCACAGATAAAGTCAATGTTAATGCCACTTTGCAGTTATCCAGCAAAGAATTTCTTCTACTAAGCTAATGTTCATAGGTTCATAGGTGTGTACTAGGCTAATGGCCCTGGAGACTTTACAAGCTTAGATTACCCTTGCATTGTGCCACCCGACCTTAGTGCCCAGTGCCTCTGTCGAGTAAAGCCACTGGAGTGATCCAGGGGGTGAATTTTCTATTTCCTATCCACTCATCAAGATTTCTCTTGAAGAGGACCAGTGAAGTGCTCTGCTTGACATGTATGGGAAGTCTATTCCATAGCATGGGCTGTCTCTGGGTTATGAACCTGTCCCTCCAGCATGTTCTATTGATTGTGGTAATGAGGTTGAGGTCTCTGGGTTTATTCATCTTGTGGCAGGATGCGTTTCCCTGGGGAGTATCTAAGCTGGGAAATATACAAAAGGACTCGCAGTGAAGTCATTTTATTGGCCAGAGGGTTCATTATTTAGTTTTCTGTTTTCTCTATGTTGCTATAAATTTTGCATGTTTGAGTGGGTTAGCAGTGCCCTGTACAGTAGTAAACACCTAGAAATCAAATTTTCTTTGTAGACTGATCCATAAAACTGTAACTTGTAAAGCAGCAATATAGTGCAAATACCTTGTGCGCCAACAAGCTTAGAGCAGCTAGTTGGGCCTTGAGTGGCAATATCTACAGATTTAGTAGAATTAAGTATTATCTAAACATTAAATTTAGTAGACTTTAGTACACTTTAGCTTAATCTGCCCCAATAAAGCACCATTATTAGTCTGCACAAACAAAGTAGCCTTCTAACCCTAATATAGCACCCCTTGCAGCTCACAAAACAAAGGACTGTATATTATGGATATGCAATTATCTAACTACTTTGTAGCCAGATTGGTGGATACACTCTCACTTACAAGTCCACATAAGACTATCAAAACCATGCACACAGCACACACCTCACATATCACACAACACACACACATACAGTAGACTAGCATATGCTGATGCACTGAAAAGCAATCTTCCTAAACATCATAGTTCACCTACAGTAGATCATAAGCTTTCAAAGCTATGTCTTAGCAAGCTCAAAGGCACTCAGGAAAAAAAAACACCTAACACCACACATACTGTCACTCTCACTGGACCCCCAAAGACTAAGCCCCTAAGGTAAGCACACACTTCCCAGGACTCTCATCATATGGTACACCATTTTAAGATGTACTGATTTCCCTTTAAATAGGCTGAACAAGGAGAAGATACCTGTTAGTTGCTTATCTGGAGCCAGGATCAGCCAAATTGTGCATGCACTCATGTCATTATGCTACAGTACAATTTCATCATAGTCCATGTAGGTGTAAATGACCTGAGATGGTACCCATGTCCCTTATGGACAGAAGTAACTTATAAATGCCTGGCCCTCAATGTACTACTTGGATACAGGAAATCATTATTCTTTCAGGAATACTTTGCTAGGCTTAGAAAGGTCTCCTGGGTCATTAGCCTAGTAAAAATCTATGAATCTATGAATCTATATACCACCTTGGACTATATGAAGAAAGACATTATGCAGCTTTCAGACTATGTGTCTCAGACTAGTATGAGCCTGGCCCTGAGCAGCATGTTACCATCACAGAGGATGATGCTAGAATATGAGCAAAAAATGTTTGATTTCAACAAGTGGCTGTTTTTCTGGTGTCGTTCTAAGGGGATCCAATATTTGTCAGCTTGGGAGGACAGTGTCAACAGACCATGTTGCTTTGTCAAGGATGTCCTGCACTTTTCCCCTCTAGGCTTTTGAATACCGGCTAAGGCTTTTTCCTCCCCCATAATGCCTCTTTTAGGCAATGCCAAATTGACAAACGTAACGACAAAGCAAAAATCAGCTCAAAAGAACCTCAAGGTGTTACTGCTCAATACCAAGAGCATAAATAAAATACTATACTCCTTCCAAGCCCTCCTCACACTCAAGAATATAGATATCTGCGTAGTTACCAAGAAATGGTTTAACGTGGCAGAGAATACCCCAACAGTGCATGTTTGCAATGCTTTCCACACTTTTAGACCAGTAGCTGCACAGACAAGGGTTAAAGCTGGGGATGTCTCAACATAGATCAATAACATGTATACCTCTTGGGTGGTGGTCAGGCATGATGACATGCTATGGCTTATCCATGTGCAGATCACCACATACAAAATCCCATACCATACCATATCCTAGCCAGATATAGGTTACCCACCATGTCCCAAGAAGTTATCAATGCATACCTGGACCTAATGGAGACACTTACTATCCAACTTACTCATGGGAGACTTTAATTACCCCTCTATAGACTGGTAATCCTACATGGCCTCAAATCTACAGGCACAGATATTCCTGGACTTCATAAATATAAACACCCATCACCAAATAGAAAATATGCCCACTAGAGTTTCCAACATACCGGACCTCATGCTTACAAATATGGGAGAACACTGCACTCCCCAATATCTTGTCCTTCCTGGTAAAGTCCAACCATAAAGCTGTCACCTTCAAAATCTAAAATAAACTCCATAATCTCATTAAAACCAGTAAAAGTTATGAACTATTCCAAGGCAAGTTACCTGTTATTAACTGATGGTTTGTCAAAATTCAATGCCCCTCCAAACCCCGAGAATACACCAGTTTATGCTGAAGTGCTCTCAGAAAGTCTGTACATCCATGTCAATGGCTGTATAGAGGCTGCTGTACCTACCAGAAGTAATCCCAGAACTAGCCCCAGAAAAAAACTGCCCTTGTGGCATCCCAAATTAAACAGGATATACAACAAAAGGGGGAAAAAACCATGGCAAAAATCAGGAAGGGTAATTCCCATAAAGATAAAAAGTCACTCATTACACTAAATAGGCAACTAAGAGGACTATTTAGGTCAAGAAAACCCAACCTTGAGGTTAAGATAGCCTCCCAGGTGAAAGATAACCATAAGGCCTTCTACAGCTATGTCAGAAACCTCAAGGGCAGCACACAGCAGTGTGTTGAACTGGTGGTTAACAGTGCCACATTCACCAAGCCTGGTGATATAGCAAACCTAAATTCAGTTCCAACTTTACCCCCCTCTCATCCCCAGTCATACCCCCAATAATACCCTCAAACATAACCTCTCCAACTATAACTAGGGAGGATGTACTGGCTGCACTCACTAAAGCCAAGAAGACTACCTCAATGGGCCCTGAGAACATCCCAGAATGCCTTCTGAATTGTCTAAAATACATCTTTTCTGCAGCCCTAGAGTCATTATTTAACTGTAGTCTTAAAAATAGGCTTTGTGCCATGTGAATGCAGTACTGTGACGGTCATCCCCCTTCATAAGGGGGGATCTTCAACAGATTCTGGAAACTACTGACCCATTAGTTTGAGTAGTCTTATTTGCAAAGTCATGGAAAGAATTATTACTGAAATTATCAACAAGGACATAAGAGACCTCCAGACACTGGGCTCATCCCAGCTTGGCTTTGTTAAAGGAAGGTCATTCTTACTGAATCTGGTGGACTTCTTTGAAAAGGTCACTAAGGCAATGGATGAGGGGAAATTGTGCATACTGCCTACCTAGATCTGGCTAAGGCATTTGATACAATACCCCACTTGGGCATTATCAACAAACCTACAGAACTAGGTATAAACCCCTTTATAACATTCTGGAAAGCTAGCTAGCTCACTGATAGGACCCAGGAGGTTAGAACTGGTGAGGCCACCTACACAAAGAGGCCAGTCATCAGTGGAATCCCGCAGGGCTCTATGCTAAGCCCACTTCTCTTTGACATCTATGTCTTGGATGTCAAAGCCAATGCTAAAGACCTCTGGCTTATCACATTTGCAGATGATTGCAAAATGGGAGCAGTCACTGAATACCCCCTAGATGAGAACACCCTTCAGAAAGGTCTAAAATAGACAACACTTGGTAGCACAGCCATGGCTTAAAACTTAATACCAATAAATGCATTATAGTACTTTTTGGGAAGTCTTCCACCCTGGGTATCTATGTTGTCAATAAAATACTCTTAAAGGTCTATTTGTTAGTCAGGGATGTGGGTGCTCGTGTAGATAGAAACTTAGCTGTTGACCAACATGTGTCCAAGGTAGAATGAAAATCCTTCTATGTTGCTCAACTTATAAGCAAGGGCATGACATCTAGGTCCAGAGAGGTCATCATACCTCTGAACTTAGCCCTCATTAGGCCTTCGTAGAGTATAATGCCATTTCAGTATGTACCCGACCAGACACACATAGCAACAGGAACGTCCACAAAGGTTCCTTACAAAAAGAAAAAAAAAGAGTAAATAGAATGTTCTATATTGATGTGTATCATATAGACTTCTGAGAGGTGATCTTTGCATGGCATACAAGGCATCCATGGACTCTGTTTTGATGAATCTCTTCCACATCCATAAAACAAAAACAGCATCAGAACTACTATATTAAAAGACTTAAATTTTGTTTGCAACATAAATAGGACATGTTGGAGAGACATATGTGTTTCTCAGAGAATTACCATTTTCTAGAACAGGCTCCCCATCCATGTGAAGCAGAGTTTTTTCTCTATCCCTATTTAAGCACAACTTTGACCAATAGATGGATAATCAGAAATTTGTCTCTGGTCTGTCTCCTATGTCTTTGATGGACTGAGGCATTCAGTAAATCAAATATAAATCAAATTTGTTGGGCACATTTGGGTTTCCCAGCTAGGATTTTAAGGGCCCTAGTGGTCGTTTACCTAGTGTACACCTATGGACCTATAACCACAGCCATACCAATTATAGAAGTTAGGGTGGGATGTTGTACATTAGACCATTATGTAATACTAGATTATGTAAGTCCCACCTAACTCAGTCTGTCATGAAGTTTTGGTTCATGTTTGGGATGAGTGGTCATTCAATTACTTGCTTTCCCAGATGCCACATTCTCTTTCTGGTGCTCTTCTCCAGGACAGTTGCCATTGTATGTATGCATAATAATTTGTATTGTGGAGCTTTTCTCCCCATGCCTCTACTGAAAAGGGATTATTCTCCTCAATCAGACTTTCCTGGTCAAGAAAATCAAAACAAAGTAAAAACATTTCTACTCTTGTATATCTTACTAGGGCCTGTAATGAAACAATGCATCTCCCTTAGTTGAGATGAGATGCATTTAGATCATAAAAGGGTTCTTTAATAGTAAGACCAGCAAATTCATTTTGACAGAAATGTGTTGTGCCCACCCCCGTGCAAATTTTAGTCATTGGTGAATTATCAGAGTTTCAGTATATCATTTTTCTGACCTTATTATACCTGTTAACAGAAAAGATATATCAAAGAAGTTTTTTATATGCTGCCTGATTATCACACAAAAAGTCCATCACTAAGGTGCCTAGTAAACCTCTAGGATAGATTTAGAGTTCATCCCTTTCCAAAAAGACTCAAAGGTAGCCACATTTCCAGTAGAGTGATTGTTGGCTATCTGGGGTAGGAATTTTCCATGGTGAATGTAAGAAAAATTGATAGCCTGAAGTAGTTATCTAAAAATGGTTTGTTTAGAAACTATCTGACCTTTCTTTTTTGCCATCAAATAATACAAAAATTTGGTTGGACTCCATACCTCTTAACCTCTTAGAGCAAGAAATCTGGAAAAAGCCATAAAGTGGGACAAAGGCCCAAAAATATGGACATTTTTTAAATATGCGTTTGCAAACTTAGAAAATTGATAGCATAACAGGTTTTGCATTAGCATGAATTTTCTGAAGGATATGAAGTCTGAAACTCAAACGTCTGTCATTATTTCTGAACTTCCATCTTTAATGATTTACCACTAATTTGCCAGAAAACCACAATTTTATGAAAAACAGACCAAAAATATAAGGCCAAAATCTGGGCATTCTGTGAAAATCTGTACAGTTGAGAGGTACGATGGACTCTCTAAAATCCTTAATTTGAGATCAGCTAAGGTTAGCTGTATGTTATAGCATGAATTTTCTCAGTTAGTTGAGGTTTACATTACATAACATCTTCACACCCAAATTTCTACCCCACAGGCAATTCATCATCATCATCAGCCCCCCTTTTCCCATTTTTTTCAACATGAGGTCGGGGTATCATCTTAACTGTCGCCAACTTTCTCGATTCAGTGCCACACTCCTGCTTTCTTCAACACTCATGCCTGACTGTCGCAGATCTTATTTCATACAATCCATCCACCTCTTTGCTGGACATCCTTGCTTCCTCTTGCCTTCTTCCTGTCTGTCCCAAATCTTCCTCACCAGATTGCCTTCTGCTTTTCTGCATGTGTCCAAACCACCGTAATCTGTTCTCTTTGATCTTTTTTGCAATTGGAGCAACTCTGGCTTCTGCACTTATGTCTGCGTTTCTCTGTCTGTCCCGCAGTGTGCATCCTACCACCCTTCTCAGGCACTTTATTTCCATCACTTCTAGCTTTTTCAACTGTTCTGCCTTTGTTGCCCAGGTTTTTGTACCATACAGTAGTACTGGTCACACCACTGTCTTGTACACCTTACTTTTCAGCTTCTTTGGCATTCTTCTGTCATAGACTACACCTGACACTCTATGCCATTTGGCTGCAGCCCCTCTGATTCTAGCTTTTACCCCTTCATTCAGACTTCCCCTTCTCTTCAATCACCCCTCCCAGATACTTGGAGCTGTTTACTTGTTCCACTATCTTCCCTTCTATCTCTGTTCTCATCTTCTTCAGATTTCCCCAATTTGTTGCCATTACCACCATCTTATCTGTACTTAGTTTCATCCCATGTCCCTTCAGTTTTCCATTCCATTCTCCTATCCTTTGCTGAAGTTCTAGCTCAGAGTCTGTCTGTAATGCCACACTGTCTGTGTACAGCAACTTTGTTGATCTGTCTCCTCTGACCTGTTTGCTAATGTAGTCTATCCCCAGTATGAACAGCAGTGGGCTCAGAGATGAACCCTGGTGTACACCCACTCCCACTGGGAACCCCTCTGAGAGGCTAAACACTGTTCGTACTTGAGTCATTGAGTCCTTGTACATAGCTTACACTAATTCTACCAATATTTCAACCATTGCAGTACTGCCCTGATGAGCTTTCTAGGGACCTTGTAATATGCTTTATCCAAGTCTAGGAATGCCCAGTTGGACTCTCTCATCTCTAGCTTCTTTTCAAGTAACTTTCTCACTGCAAACATCGGGTCAATTGTGCTGCATCTTGATCTGAATCCAAACTGCTCATCTCCCATCTTACATTCTACTACTCTACATATCCGTTTATCAATCATCCTCTCCAGAACTTTCATGTAATGTGATAGGACTTTGATGCCTCTGTACTGCCCACAGTTGTGGGTGTCACCTTTGTTCTTGTACACTGGCATGAGTATGCTTATTCTGCAGCCATCTGGGATACACCTTTCTCTCCATACTGCTATCAGCATCCTCAGGAGCCATTTCTCCAGTATCTCACCCAGCATCTTTATCATATTTGCTGTGACCTCATCTAAGCTTGCTGCTTTCCCTGACTTCATTTTCCTTACTGCTATTCTTACTTCTTCTGGGGTGGGCTCCTCTTCTTCTCTCATAATAATTAATGTCTTCCCCTCCCATGCACATGGTACAATGTTCTATCCTGACCTCCAGCTAATGTCTGTACATTCTCCCTGTGTCTCCATGGGGTTTCTCCCACGTCTGAAAAACGTTCTGAGTGTTTCCATCTCAAACTCACCAATGAATGGAGCTGTGGACAGCGGCACAGACTCTACATGGTGCCCTATAGGGTAAGAGTTACAGACTCTACATAGTGCCCTATAGGGTAAGAGTTGTACAGGCCAACAGCTTTGGGCATCTAGGAGAACATGGATCACAGATTGCATGCCATGGCAGGGCTAGCCACTCAACGCTGTAAAATATGGCTCTAGGTGATTCAGACATGTTGACTAATGTTGCCCATGGGCAACTGTTGCTGCAAATAATCTTACTGAATGACAAAGAAGAACATTCACAAGTTGTGATCTTTAAATGTGTTTAAACAAGTCCCTGTAAAATACAAATACAAGCTATCTGCACATAATTACAACTAACAACTCTCATAATCACCATTTACAATGCCACAAGACAGTCTCTGCTGGGGAGCATTCACAGTTGGATCTCTGTGAAGATACTGAATACCATTCATAACCCCCCCCCAACTTGCAGCATTGTTAATAAATATTTGTTGTATTTCATTTTGACACCCCCCCCCTCCCCATACAGTGTCCTAATCAGACTCTATTTATTTGAGATTTGTTGACCGGGATAATCCAACTGAGCTGATTGCCCTTTTTCAGTGGAGGCCCAGGGAGAAAATCTCCACAGCACAAATAAGCAAGAACATTGCATGATTATAGTAAAAATTCAGTAGCATAATTAAGCAAATTTCAATTTCACACAAGTGAGAGAAAACAGCAAGAGAGACATTTATATAATGAAGTAACTATAAAAACAGTTTATAATAATAAGAAAATTGGCAAACACAGGTTTTACTTTATGGCCTACAGGAAGGGTAGCTATATATATATAAAAATAATATTGCAAGTAGGATGCGCATAGCGAGTTACCAGGATGGAGAGTTCTAAGGTAATGTATTGCCCTAATAGGAGGTTAATATTGATGAGACTATTAGGGGAAAGGGAGGAGTAAGAGGGAAAGGGAGGACTGGAGAAAAAGTAGCAGAGGAGGAAGGAAAAGAGTTCAAGTGGGATGATTACTTTAACACATTAGTACTTATTTACCATGTTATTGGACTGGGTCACTTTTTTCATTTTTCAAATGCATACTAGTTACAAGATAAATAATTCAAGTGTATTACAGTGCTTTGCAAAATAGTTTACAAAGGTTCAGTCAGTGAAACATATAAAACAAAACAAAAAATAATAAAGCATGTCATAAATACAATAAGATAAAAAAAAATTGCTACTTATGGGTAAGATTCATAGGCACAAGGCCAGTGCAAAGGGATCACCAATTTAAAAAAAAAAAAAATATATATATATATATATATATATGTATGTGTGCATATATATCAATCATCATCTTCTTTCGGCTGTTCCCATTAGGGGTCGCCAAAGTGTTTCACCTGTTTCCATTTCTTCCTGTCCTTTGCATCTTGCTCTGTCACACTGACCACCCGCATGTCCTCTCTCACCACATCCATAAACCTTATCTTAGGCCTTCCTCTTTTCCTGTTACCTGGTAGCTTCATCCTTAGCATCTTTTTCCCAATATACTCAGCATCCCTCCTCAGCACATGTCCAAACCAACGTAATCTTGCCTCTCTGGCTTTGTCTCCAAACTTTCCAAACTGGGCTGACCCTCTAATATACTTATTCCTAATCCTGTCCACCCTCGTCACACCCAGTGCAAATCTTAACATCTTTAACTCTGCCACATCCAGCTCAAACTCCTGCCTTTTTGTCAATGCCACTGTCTCCAACCCATATAACATAGCTGGTCTCACTACCCTCTTGTAGACATTCCCTTTCACTCTTACAGGTACTCGTCTGTCACAAATCACTCCTGACACTCTTCTCCACCCACTCCATCTTGCCTGTACTCTCTTCTTCACCTCTCTTCCACACTCACCATTACTCTGAACTATTGACCTCAAGTATTTAAACTCATCCATCTTCGCCACCTCTACTTCTTGCATCCTCACCATTCCTCTATCCTCCCTCTCATTCACACACACATATATTCTGTCTTAGTCCTGCTGACCTTCATTCCTCTTCTCTCTAGAGCATATCTCCATCTCTCCAGGGTCTCCTCCACCTGTTCCCTACTCTCATTACAGATCACAATGTCATCTGCAAACATCATAGTCCACCGGGACTCCTGTCTGATCCTGTCTGTCAACCTGTCCATCACCATTGCAAATAAGAAAGGGCTCAGAGCTGATCCTTGATGTAACCCCACCTCCACCTTAAACACATCCGTCACTCCCACAGCAGACCTCACCGCTGTCACACTACCCTCGTACATATCCTGTACCACTCTTACATACTTCTCTGACACTCCTGACGTCCTCATACAATACCACAACTCCTCTCTAGGCATCCTGTCTTATGCTTTCTCTAAGTTCACAAAGACACAATGCAACTCCTTCTGACCTTCTCTGTACTTCTCCATCAACACTCTCAGAGCAAACATTGCATCTGTAGTGCTCTTTCCCGGCATGAAACCATACTGCTGATCACTAATCATCACGTCCCTTCTTAACCTAGCTTCCACTACTCTTTCCCATAACTTCATGCTGTGACTGATCAGTTTAATCCCTCTGTAGTTACTACAGCTCTGCACATCACCCTTATTCTTAAAAATCGGTACCAAAACACTTTTTCTCCATTCCTCAGGCATCCTCTCAATTTTAAAGATTTCATTAAACAATCTGGTTAAAAACCCCACTGCCATTTCACCTAAACACCTCCATGCTTCCACAGGTATGTCATCTGGGCCAACAGCCTTTCCATTCTTCATCCTCTTCATAGCTATCCTTACTTCCTCCTTGCTAATCCACTGCACGTCATGATTCACTGTCCCCACATCATCCAACCTTCTCTCCCTCTCATTCTTTTCATTCATCAGCCCCACAACACACTCCTCGCTTGTGAGTATGTTTCCCTCATTATCCTTTATCACCTTTACCTGCTGCACATCTTTCCTAGCTCGGTCCCTCTGTCTAGCCAATCAGTACAGGTCCATTTCTCCCTCCTTAGTGTCCAACCTTTCATACAACTCTTCGTATGCCTTATCCTTAGCCTTCGTCACCTCTCTCTTTGCCATGCACCTCATCTCCTTATACTCCTGTCTATTTTCTTCATCTCTCTGACAATCCCACTTCTTCTTTGCCAACCTCTTTCTCTGTATACTCTCCTGTACTTCCTCATTCCACCACCATGTCTCCTTGTTGTCCTTCCTCTGTCCAGATGTCATACCAAGCACCTTTCTAGCAATCTCTCTTACTAGCTCTGCTGTAGTAATCCAGCTATTTTGTAACTCTTCACTGGCACACAGTGCCTGTCTTAACGCATCCCTGAACTCCACCTCACAATTACCCTTTTTCAATTTCCACCATTTGATCCTGGTGCTGCCCTCACACTCCTCCTCCTCTTCTTGATCACCAACGTCATCCTACAAACCACCATCCTATGCTGCCTAACTACACTTTCCCCGGTCACCACTTTACAGTCTCCAGTCTCCTCCAAACTGTCCCTCCTATATAAGATATAATCCACCTGTGTGCATCTTCCTCCACTCTTGTATGTCACCCTATGCTCCTCCCTCTTGTTAAAATACGTATTCACCATGGCCATGTCCATGCTTTTCACAAAATCCACTACCATCTGACCTTCTGCATTCCTTTGTTTAATACCATACCTACTCATCCCTTCCTCATCCCCTCTGTTCCCTTCACCAGCATGCCCATTGAAATCTGCTCCAATCACCACTCTCTCACCCTTGGGTACAGTCATCACCACTTCATCCAATTCACTACAAAATTTTTCTTTCTCATCCATCACACACCCAACTTGTGGAGCATATGCACTAACAACATTCATCATTACACCATCAATTTCCAGCTTCATAAACATCACTCTATCTGACACTCTTTTCACCTCCAAAACACAATTAGAATACTGTTCCTTCAGAATAACTCCTACGCCATTTCTCCTGCCATCCACACCATGGTAAAACAATCTGAACCCACCTTTTTTTTTATTTATTTTTTTTAATTGGTGATCCCTTTTCCCTGGCCTTGTGACTATGAATCTTAACCATAAGTAGTGTGTGTGTGTGTGTGTGTGTGTGTGTGTGTATATATATATATATATATATATATATATATATATATATATATATATATATATATATATATATATATATTTATATTTATATATATATATATATATATGTGTGTGTGTGTGTGTGTGTATACATATGTATATAGAAGCCACGGTGGTACAGCGGTAGCGTTGTTGCCTCACAGCAAGAGGTTCTCCTGTTCAATTCTCGGCTGGAGTGCCTTCTGTGTGGAGTCTGCATGTCCTCCCCACAGTCGAGTGGCCTCCAAAAGACATGTGAGAATGGGCGTGCCTTCGCTGAAGGTTGGGCATTGGGCTGGCAACTTGGCACCATAAAAATCTACTGCCAATCATTAGAGGACCATAGTTCTGCTGTGGCAACCCCTAACCGGGAAAAGGCAAAAAGACAAACAAACATACATACATATATCTTTGTACAATTTATATTGAAGTTAGTTGATTCTCCCCATGGAATGGGGTGATTTGAGATTACGTGATTTGACAGAGTACTTTAGAGCTACACAATTAAGAGTCACATAACACAAACAGAAGGTTATAAATTAAACTGGAGGGTAGAGGAGTGTAGGATTTTGGATGAAAGTCCTTTGTGAGAATAGCAATAACTAGGCAGAATATTGCATTCATAAAATAGCAGAACATTTTTGTAATGAGGCCAGCATGGGAATGGAGAACAGAGATTTTGACAGTAGGGATAACTGCAGGAGGTTACAGAGGGGAGGTGAGATGAGTCTGGAATTTATTGGAGATAATTAGGAAAGGATCCAAGGCTTTGGGAGCAAATGGCTAGAGACGGAAAGGTAACAGAGTGGGATGAGGCTGGGCAGGACCTGGACTGCAGGTTAGAGACTGTCTTCCCTACCTGGGATTAATGGCAGGGTGTGGATTAAGAGAAACTGATTTGCAAATAAGTGAAATATCAGCTATGATAGAGATTTGAGATGAGTCTGAAACAGATGTTGTTGTGTTAAACAAACAAGGGGGAGCAAAGTCATATCCCCTCTGCAGACCAGCCATGATTGTCTGGGAACTGGCAAAGCAGAACAACCTTACTCTGCAGACCAGATGCATGTCATCAGAGCAGAAATAAATAGCATAAATTTTGAGCATTTACACGATTGACCCTCACAAGTGGATTCTACAACCAGAGGTCTTTCAGGACATTGTCCACCTTTGGGGAACTCCCCAAGTAGATCTGTTTGGATAATTTCTCAACAGACAAGTAAACCTGTTCTGTACCAGGACACATCAGAAAAAGGCCTGGAAAAATTATGCAATTTTTTATCATGAATGGTAATGTTCCTCTTTTTCTTTCCTCCTGTCCCTATTATCTAGTGTTCTTCTAAAGATCAAGATAGACTTGCCACAGATGCTTCTGGTAACTCCCTGTGGGCACATACAACATTTTTCTCCCTTCTCCATATTTGAGTGGGTGGACATTTGTGTCATGGGCAATCATTGTCAATACAGCTACTGCCTTTGCTTATAACCTCTGAGAGTAATGTACATGACACCAGCATAATATATTTGTAGCTCTTCATTTGCCTCAAACAACATAACTTATTGGACTGCAGAGCTGGTTTGTCCAAGTAGCTCATCATGTGACTGATGTCTTTATTAAAATGCAGATGGTATTGTCTGTTAGTTCATGCCCCCCCCCCCCCAATTTGTGTGTGCTAATACTCTTGTTAATTTGTGAGCTGTTTATTGGCTCTTCAGATAAATTAGGCTTGTGTATTACAGTCAAAGTACATATCAGTTTCTGTTTTTCATGTTATTTGTAGTTTTCTGTCCCTACCCTCTTTGTTATTATCCTTGTTAATACATACATTTGTTTTGGCCATTATTCAGTTTCTCTCCACTTATTTTACTGTTAGGAGCATTGTAGCCTGCCCCCATCCTTCAGGCAAGTCCTGTCAGGGCGCCACAAGTAGCAGCATTGCCATGATCTCCACCACAACCACCAGCTACTACAGTCACCTTCAGACTTACAACCCTAATACAGTGCTCATCTCAGGTAGTCCTGCATCAGATATTGCTAAGAGGTTGGATACTTGAATCAGCCAGATGAAAAACCTCCTTTGATGACCTGTTGATTTGCATTCCTTTCCAGCACTGTCTCCACCATCTGAGATCAGACCCAGTGATGAAGGTACTCATGCTGGTGAGTAATCTCACACTGGATCATAACTTAAAGAGACTGCAGCTGCTAACACCTTATACTATCACCCATCCAGGTGTTCCCCACTATTTTGCACCCATGCCCACCCATGTTTGCCATTCAATCCTCCCCTCAACATTGTTATTCCTCTGCTTGTCTGATGTCTAATTCATCTTTGTGTCCCCATTGTGCTAGCACACACCAGTCATATCAGTCTTCCCCTGTTACCTAACCTGTCTTATATTCCTCTTATGTCCCTCACTTCCTTCCACAGCATACATTTTCTTTATAAATATAAAATGGGCACCTGTCCCCCCCACACACACACACACACACACACACACAAACACACACATACAAGAAATAGTTGTAGTTTCCCTCTTTCCCCACCTCCTGCTCATTCCCTGATTAATCTTACATTTTTGTCATCTCCCTGCTTCCCCGTTTCATGTCCTTCCTATACTTTAATTTCCACCATTTAATCTGGTCAAAATTAGATGAACACACCACACACATGCCCACCTACAGCTTCCATAACACTTATTTTTTGTGACTGTGCGTTGTGTGATGGGGTTGCAAAGAGTACCCCAACTTTGATCACTGGAATAATTCAAGAAAAAAATACACTTACACACACACACACACACACACACACACACACACACAGAGACTCACATTGCTTCTTTGAGCAATGAGTATTCTTAACACTGCCTACATATATATCTAGTATACTGCTAGTGTAACATTTGGAGTATTTCCTGAAGGAGAACAAAAGTCACTTAAGATATAATCCCCTTAATGTCTCGGATAAGGATTGAGATAGTCTCCACTAAACAACTTATACATATCTCAACTGTCCCTCATTTCCTTGATTTTGTTTCAAAATGTTTCCATGTCTCTCCCAAGCCCTTCTAAAATGTTAATTTTAGGAGACAGGGTAGTCTCATATTCTGTTAACTTTTCAAGTTAATGGTATAATATTTTGAAAGTGCCCCCGATTTAGAACTTTTTTCTCTGATTATTTGTGGATTTTTCCCTAATTTCTGGTCATAAGCTATTGAAATTTGATCTCTAGATGACATCCTTCACAACCTGATCATTCTAATAAGAATTTATTTATTTTACATTTGTTCACTCCTGCCTACTTACCACTGTCCCATCTATACCCACTAACTCTCCCCTAGACTTAGCTGAAAAGCCTTCCCTTAAAATGTTAATGCACCTCATATAAACTTGTCTATATTCTCCTCCTTTTTTAGTTTTTCCTTTCTTGTCTTATCTTCAGTACATCTTCAAGATTACCTGTACTAAGAATACTGTATGAACAACAATCATATGTTACTATCTGCTATACTTTTAATTGTACGTCTAAACCACTATGCTTATGTAAATATCTTATGCAATCACGTTATTATCTGCTCTGTTTTTATAACTGAATGCGTAAACCACTATGCTCATGTAAATATCTTATGAATAGTATGTTAGCAATTGTTCTGGAGCTTTTCTCCCTGAGCCTTCGCTGAAAACTGACAACTCTGTCCAGTCAGACCTCCCCAGTAAACAAATATAAAATAAATAAATAAATTCTAATAAGAAGGCAAATTATCGGTTGCTTTTGCTTAAAGCAACCATATTTTCCCTAGTGCAGTAAATGGCTCACAGTACATTTCCTTTGTCAGTGGTCATACTAAGCTCACCTCTTACTAATATAATAATTAACTAACTAAATCTCATGTATTATATATTTATCTATCTAGCTGTCTCTATGTGTGTATGTATCTATCTATCCTTCACTAATATTGCTTTAATACTTGGATTATAAAATATTAGGGTATGCTTCTGTGGTCAAGGGGTAAAAGAATCAGTTTCAGTACTATATTGTTCTTTCTTCCTGCTTAATAGAATTGGATGTTAATGGTACTATTGGTACATAGCATAGTTTTATTAAACAATGACACACAGCTTGCAGAAGTGTGATTGAAAGTGATATTCACACTCAAACATAGACTCTTGCATGCAGATACACACAGAAATATATAAGCTCCTGTTTTAATTTACCATCCTCGCTGGTTAATAACTCCCTGAAAGATCCACAACCCCATCAGTGCTTCCATTCAAGAGAAACAGTCTTGGGGTCCAAATGGAGAGATGAAAAGTCAGCAAGCAAAGGAGAGTAGTAGTGCTGAAACTGAATTCGTCCTCAAGTCTTGGTGAGTACCTTCGCGAGGTGGATCCTGTTTTTACAAAATCTCACCAAGGCGACTCTCATATATAGACTTATTTATATAGCATATATCATGGACAGAAGTAGGTTAAAAACTAAAAAAGACAGTTGGGTGCACAAGACCCAGGATAAAAAAGTGCCCAATCCGGTAGGAGCACTGGTGCTAGGACTGGAAAGGATGACAGTGCAGAATCCTCAAAATATGGAAACATTCCTACAATGGGGCCAGGCCAGGCTCAGGGGAAGATGCCCCCCCTGTTGTAGAAGTAGCAGTCCACAAAAATCACAAAAACTGATAGGCCAAAGAAGAGCCATAAAGATGATAAAGTGGACTATTGAGGCTAAGAAAGAAATTATGTATTGTTACCATTATGCAAAAAGACCAGAATTTCTAGACACAAGCTATACAAAATGATTAAGAGAGAAATTAGAGGAAAGAAAAATACTTCCGCAAGAAAAACTGTCAGAAGCTTCAAATGAAAAATTGTGTTCATAGATGCAACAGATTTGTGAAAAACAGTATTAGATCAAGAAACCTTGACCTGCTTGGAAAAAGAAGCATCCGAAGAAGTGCAAAAATATAAATAAGAAAACCGAGAGATAGTTGAAAAGTATAAAAAAGAAATATGGGCATGGGAAAAAAAGAGAGATTTGATATGGTGCAATATTTATGCAAAGGAGAAGGCCAAATTAATCAATGTGAAGAAGGCAGCCCCAAAGATATTCAAAGAGAAATACAGGCAAAGGCATCCAGATATGAACAATTTCACAATAAAAAAATAACATCACAAAGATGGGACGTAGAAAAGAAAATTAGTAAAGCAGAAGTTAAAAAATAGAAGTTGAAGTTATGGAGTGCCTGCAAAGTGAAGGATTTGGTGTAGAAGGCCTAGCACAGGTTATATCACAGCAGGATGGACTAAGTCCCTAAAGTAGGAAGAAACAGGAAGATCAGGAAACATCTGAAGTAGACATATGGATATGGGAAAGAAAAAGAGATTTAATATGGTGTAATATTTATGCAAAGGAGAAAGCAAAACTAACCAATACAAAAAGAGCAGCACCAAAGATATTTGAAGAGAAATACAGACAAAAGAATCCAGACATGGAAAACTTTACAATACAAAAAATAAGAAGACAAAGAGGAAAAGTAGAAAAGGAGATTAGTAATGGAGAAGTTAAAGTAATAGAAACTGAGGTCATGTAGTACCTGCAAAGTGATGGATTCAGTGTAGAAAATCTAATTCAGAAAGCACCACAACAGGATAGAGTAATGGATATCCAAATTAAGGGGAAATCAGTGGAACAGGAAGCAATTGTTCAGGTGCCATATGAAGATAATTTAGAGCCTTCCACAGAAAACCAGTTTAAATATTCACTTGAAGCTAGACAGCAAGGGAAGGGACAGGGGACTGTGGAAACTCTGATGCAATGTCGAGGAATGATAGGCCAGTGAGGTCCCATATATTAGAGCAACGGATGGCATGGGATGAATTTGAAGAGAATGTGCCACAGGTAGATGCTACAGAATCTTCTATAGAATGCTCACAGGAATTGGAAAACAAGGGATGTGCCCTTAGTTTGGAAGAAAATGAGCTAAGAGAAGAGTTGCTAGACTTAATAGAGATAGACAGATATAGCAATCAATGAAAGAAATAGACTGCAGAAGGTTAATAAAACCCCAAAAATCAGAAGTTTGATAAAACAAATGAACACAGTAATTAGGACTGTTCATAGAGACCCATGTGATATAATAGAAGTAAACAGGATATATTACTGTGCAGCTAAATTAATAACTGATAAATTTCTACTACAAGAACACATGATAGTGAGGGAGAGAAAGGGGAGAAATCGAATACCAGCATGGAAGATTCGAATAGAGAAAACTATAAAGCAGTTAAGACAAGAAGTGTCAGTGTTAGAAGACTATAAAAGAGGGAACAGATCAACAAAAATACTAAGAAAGATAGATGTGATAAAAGCAATGCGCAATATTAGAACAGACCAGGATCTATCATGCACTATTGCAAATAACAAACTAAAAATTTCAGCACAGGCGGAAAGACTTAAAAGATACAAAAATAAAGATAAAGGAAAAGAACAAAATAAGCAATTTATTGATGATCCAAAAAAGTTTTATAGAGAATTCTGAAATAAGGTAAAAGGAACTGAAAGACTGCCAAAAAAAAAGAAGAAATAGATACGTTTTGGAGAAGTATCTATGAAGATCCTGTGGAACATAACAAAGATGCTAAATGGATAGAAGAAGTTAAGAAAGAATAAGAGGTTCAAAGATACAGGAGATGAAATGGGATGAAGTAACAGCCACAGAGATTGAAACAAAGTTAAGAAAAGCCTCTAACTGGAAAACCCCAGGCCCAGATGCAGTAGCTAATTTTTGGATGAAAGTATTTACATCTTTGCATGAAGATTTAGCCATGAGTAAGAACTATTTATATGCACACCCCAGACAGACACCAACCTGGTTAACAACAGGAAAAACAATGCTCCTACTTAAGAGTGAACCTGCAAGCTACCCTAAACATTATAGACCAATAACTTGCCTTCTGATGGCATATAAACTATACAAGGGAATTAATGCTGAGAGAGTTTATAGTCATTTAGAAGAACATTCAATTATGGCAGTAGAACAAAAGAGCAATAAAATAAAGTCATATGGAACAAAGGATCATTTGTTGTTAAATAAAGTCATAGTGGAGAACTGTAAAAAGGGGAAGAATCTAAGTATGGCATGGATTGACTACAAAAAAGCATTTGATAGTATCTCACATTTATGGATAAAACAGTGCTTAAAAATGTATAAGATACACCCTACACTGATCCACTACATTACAGTGACCATGAAACAGTGGCAGACCACTTTGCAATTAAGCCATGATAAAGGACAGATGATTATCTCAGGGATAAAAATTCAAAGGGGGATATTCCATGGTGACCCTCTGTCACTGCTGCTATTCTGCCTTGCCCTTAACCCATTAAGCTGTCTACTTAACAACTTAGGCCATGGCCATAATTTGGCTCCTAGAAAACAACAAAGTATAAAGACTTCTCATCTTCTCTTTGTTGATGATTTAAAACTGTATATCTCATCAGATGAGGAACTGAAAGCACAACTGCAAGTTGTCAAAACGTTTTCAGATGATATAAGAATGTCATCTGGTCTCGATAAATGTGCAAAAGCAACCTTTAAAGCAGGAAAACTGCACAATCAGGAAAACAGTTTGGGACAAGAATGTGACATAAAAGAACTTGAGCAAGAGGGAGTGTTTAAATATTTGGGAATTGATGAAGCATCAACAATAAAACACAAACAAATGTGAATAAGACTTAGTAAGGAATATTTCAGAAGACTTAAATTAATCCTGAAAATAGCACTGACATCTGGGAACAAAACTCAAGCTATAAACCAATTTGCTTTTCCTGTCCTAACTTACAGTTTTGGAGTGATTGACTGGCCCCAAAATGTGTTGGATAGATTATATAGGAAAACAAGAAGGATGCTTCATTCTCACCAAATGATTTATAAAAATCAATGCATACCAAGATTATATAGTCCCCATTCTGAAGTGAAAGTTTTGAAACACGAGGAGAATAAATCTAAGATGACGTCTCTGCTTAATTTAGCGCAAGCATATCAGTGTCAAGTAGGAATGGAAATCAAACCAGAAGTGGATAAAAATCAGGTAGCAACTGAATGTGCCAAAAAACAAAAGAAAAAATATAAGGTGAAGGACCAGATGAGAAGGCAAGAAATGTGGAAAAAGCATAAATATAGTTGCAAGTATAGAAAACTTCAGGAAGAACCTCATGTTGATCAGGAACGAACACAGGAATGGTTAAGAGGAGGCAAATTCAAACCAAAAGATGAAAGGTTAATATTGGCAGCCCAAGATAGTGGGCTACATACACGTTGGTTTATAAAGTCCATTGAACATGTGGGAGAAACAGACAAATGCAGGTTTTGTAAAACCAAATTAGAAACAGTTGTACAGCTTGTTGCAGGTCGCAACATACTAATGGCAGAAGGACTGTATATTGAAAGGCATAATAATGTGGCAAGATTGTTGCACTAGGGATTGTGCAAACATTATGGTTTTGAAATGGTTGAAAAACACTGGACAAATGAGCCACAGAGCATCACAGAAAATGAAAAAGTTTACATCATATGGGATCATCCATTACCAACAGTTCAAAAGACAGATGTTAGAAAACTGTATATAGTGGTTCAAGTAGAGAAGACAAGAGTAGCATTGATCATTGAAATTGCCACACCCAGTGACTACAGTGTCTTGCGTACAGAGAGACACAGAGTCATAAAATATCAGGATCTGCAGGCAGAAACGAGAGCAATGTGTAAGAAAGATACGTAGACAGTTCCAACAGTAGTATGAGCAATGGGTCTTATAAAAAAGAATCTACAATTGTATTTAAATATGTTACCAATCCATGTAACTCCATGCAAATTGCAGACTGTGTCATTCCTGGACACATTGTGGGTGCTCCAAAGAGCACTTTTGGCTGACATCAAAGATTGAAACAATACTAATTTCATGATCTTTAATCGTACTTTGACATAGCAATGGGGTCCATTTCCATCATCATATTAGAAAACCAAAAGACTTGGAGAAATTAAAGAGGGTGAAACACTGACAAAAAAAAAAAACATCTTTCCTTCTAGTGCCACACCAACCAAGTGGCCAGATGCAAGACATCCTCCACATTCCTAACCCAGATATTCAGGTTCCATTTCTATGTCCTCCCTCTGATCCTCCTTCCACTCCACACATCCATCTATTAAAAAATGCTTTTAAACTGTAGCACACTGCTTACTACAAATGTAGCAAACAGTTACTACAGTTTATTCCTTGCATTCATGGAGCACTACTGCGCTCATGTATTAATTAAAAAAAGTATTATTTTAAACTGCAGCAAACTGCTTGCTACAAATGTAGCAAGCAGGTGCTACAGTTTATACCCTACCTGCAGAGAGAGTGCTATGATGCTCTTGACTTATTAAAAAAAATCTATTAAACTGTAGCAAACTGGTTGCTACAAATGCAAACAGTTGCTACAGTTTATATCCTTGCCTGCAGAGAGAGCTATAACGCTCATGTTTTATTAAAAAAAAAAACTGTTAAACTGTAGCAAACTGCTTGCTTCAAATGTAACAAACAGTTGCTACAGTTTTTACATTACAAACGGACAGCTGAAGCTCTCAGGTTCCACCGGAAATGCAATACAGTGTTTTTAAAAGCCAGTATTGCATTAATGAGAAAGAAACATAAAGGATAGCCAATTGTGCCCCCAACCCTTTGCACCTGGGGCAACTGTTGCCCTTCTGCCACTCCCCACATATATTCTTAGTGTTCTGAAATTATCTACAAGATTGCCAATGACTTTCCCCAAAATTCAGCAGCAGACGGATCTCAGTAAGCATCAGAGCTCGGCTCCTGCATGCCGAGATCTCTAGTGTTTACTTTACCTAATAGTATTTATCATCATACTTAACGCTGATCCCTGCAATGAGTTAGTTAAGGAAAACTGAAAAATAACAATTTTCCCTGGAGGTCGGGGATTATAGGGGGCAGGCATATCTCAGTAAGCAGCAGAGATCGGCTTCTCTATGCAGTCGAACTCTAGAGATTAGTATGTGCTTTTTGTTACTGGTGAACAACAACAACAGCAAAAAGATTAATGGATCATCTCTGTGAGCAGAATGTGCTGTTGCTACAAGTCTAGTGCCCCTACATTATTAAACAATGACTTCAAGATTAAAACAAATCCCTGAAGATCAGAAACATACTGTCACTTACTGTCATCTGCAATCTAATAGCTAAAATAATTAATTTATAGTTATAAGTAAATGCATTGTTTAAGTAAATCATAATTTTAAAATGGGACAAAAGAACAAGAAGTTTTTAAAATAGTCAGAAGTAGTGCTATCTTGGAGTTCTCCTAGGCATAGCTCTCAACCTTCCATCTCCAAAATGAGGAACACTACCTTTCATAATGTGGAACAAATTGGCAAAATGTGGAACAATCACTAACAGCTTACTAACAACATCATCTAGGAACCTCACAGGATGGCTGAAATTATATAACAGTTCTTTTAATGAATTAGTATGATTTAGTTATATTTATCATGGATATCAATTAGAAATTGCTAACACTGAGTGTGTGACAGATCCTTTCAATGTGGAACAACGAGGAACATGAATGTTTTAAGACCCCAAATGAGGAACATTCCTTATAATGAAGTACATTTGACAGATATCACATAGGGGAAGAAAAAGAGGAATGGGGCAGAGTATCTACAGAGAGAGAGGGAGAGAAATGTGGGCAGGAACGAACTGTGATATCACAAAGTGAGAGGGTGTTAACAAAGTGGGTGGCAACGTTTACATTTTGGTCCCAGGTAAGTAACTCCATTTAGAAGTCCTATAGTATCCCTTTAAGGGTAAATGTTTTCAGTAAGTATCTAGACCTAGCAGAGATTGGAAGACATTTAGTCCACTGTAATAGCAGTAATGTTTAGTAGTGCCAACAAGGTTGGTAAATGTTAGAATTTTGTTTTTGTTTGTTTGTAAAACTGCACTGCTGTGATCAGATAAAGAGGGAATAGCCAATCATGAGCGGACAGATGATCTGCTGTGGCGACCCCTAACCGGGAAAAGCCGAAAGAAGAAGTAAGTAAAGTGTATCCAGTTCTTGAGATTAAAACATTCATTTCTATGCCTCACATAGCCTCTGGAAGAAGTAGATGTGAGACCCTAGGCAACTTTCAGTTGCTTTAGTAACTTAGCAGTAGTAAGTTCAATGTGAGTTTGAAAGAACTATGTAACATTTTATAGTACCACAATATATATTTCTTGTTTGCTAAATGGTAGTGTATTAACAAGTGGGTCACCATTACTGGGAGCAGAAATATACCAATACCAGAAATCATCACTGTTGATTTACTAGTGTTAATAAATAATTTCCAAATTAGGGCAAAATCATTTTTATAATATTTTAGCTTAAATGAATTGAGGATTTTTGTGTGGAGGTATATACCATGTCATCTGCTTACATGGCACTGCTCAGGTGTGGCAAGCCCCATAGAAGTTTATTTATACAGAGTGAAAAATAGTGGTGGTCATACCACTGAGCCCAAAGGAGCATCATTCATTGAGGGCTCAGTAGCTAAATTTGAGTTATGACCAGAAACTTTACGTGGTTACCAGAAGCGCATGTAGAAAGTTGTCTTTAAATATACTATGACAGGGACATACATTGTTTATTAGTGATAACTTAAGATATTCTAAGTGTAAAATCTGTGTGTGAAGATTCAGATCTTAAACTGAGCAGTACTGACTATCTATCCCTCTTTGCAGGTATGTCTTGTACCATGAGGGTAATTATACCGATACCTTATTAACACTGATATTAAAGGCAGCTTTACATTTAAAGGACTGCCTTCCTTCTCCATTCTGTGATGTGAATGCCCTTCATTTAAAATCTCTTCGGACAAGAGAGGTTAAAGGTTAGATATTTTCAGACTGATAAGTATGAGTCCTGGGTCAGAATAACAAAACTGAATGAGCATAAATGCAGACTTGCAAATTCCAAGTCTGAGATTGCCTTTTCTTGAAATATTTCCCCTTTCTCAGAGTTGGTAAGGGGTTGCTGTAAAAAAACAAAACAAAAACCAAAAACATACAAAAAAAACTTTAAAGGAGAACAGTGACTTTCAGTGTTCTGCTACTTTTTTGTAGTTATTTTCTCATAATTCCAAGACATGCATTTATGAATCTTGGAATTACAGAAGACAGCCACAGTGTACTGTATGCACTCTATTTGCTGGCTAAATGGAAAAATATATTTATTCGCTGACTTAAGACAAGGTGACGTCCCAAATATTTGTACTGTAACCACATTGCTGGTCATTCAGCCTTTTCACTTAAATGATTTTCCATTGTACCGCCTCATCCTTTCACAATGTAGCTTAACTGTCAAACACTTAAATGTTGGCTGTTCTTAATACGGCTCCTTCAGCTTCTGATTCTGGTACTGTAAAGCTGGAAATGTGGAGTAATTAACATGTTTAAGTATTTTAATTTAAAATGAACTTGGATTGTGTTACAGCCAACTGGAGTGAGCTTTAGATCAACTGCACTACATTGACTGGATGGATTTATTAAGACAGCAGCAGTCTTAGTCTACAGTATTCCTTATGGTGACCAAAGCACGGCACATCTGTCACTTCAAAAATGTACATCTATAACTTGCCTGGCATTATTGTGCTCATATATACCAAAATGTTCAGTTATTATTGTACATCTGAGTTTGCAAGAAAATGTTTTCATGGATGTATGTAATTTTGCAGTTATCTGTGTAATTTGTTAAATACCTCTAGAGCTTTTCTCTTTGGGCCTCCGCTGAAAATGGGCTTTGTCCCAGTTGGACTTTCCTGGTAAACAAATGTTAAATAAATAAATAAATAATAAAAAGAAACTGAAACTGAGAAAGCGCATACAATACAGCATTCTCGTATGATGGTGCTTGTATTTGTGCTGAAAGACTACAAGCCAATCTGGTGGTCCCCTGCCATAAACAAACTATACAACAGAAGGAAGAAACTGCTGCAGAAAAGAGGAAAATCCCAGGATGCAAAAAACTCCCTTACCAGCCTCAGTAAGAAGATGAGAACCCTCAAAAAATCCTCCAAAGCTAGTTATGAAAATAAAATTGCCAAAGATTCCAAAGACAACCACAAGGCATTCTATAGTTATGTCAAGAATCTAAATGGCAATGCTCAGATCTGCTCTGAGCTACAGCAGAATGGCATTAAATATACTGATCCCAATGATATTGCCAATATCCTGGCAGATCGATTTAGTGCCAGCTTCACCCCCCTCTCACCCCCTAAATGGCCTATCTCATTACCAAAAGATTGCCAAATTCCAGTAATCACAGCCACACATATAGAAACCGCACTCTCTAAAGCTAAGAATACAGCATCCATGGGACTAGATGACATCCTGGGCTGTGTACTACATGAACTACAAAATGAACTGGCACCTCACCTAAGTGTCATGTTTAATCATAGCCTCACCTCAGGCTTCGTGCCCACTGAGTGGCGCACAGCTACAATTATCCTATTCCACAAGGGGGGATCCACTTGGATCCCGGGAACTACCATCCCATTAGTCTGACGAGCCTGATCTGCAAGGGCATGGAACACATTATCATGGAACTTATAAACAAAGACATTGGCAACCTTCAAACACTGGACCCGACCCAGTTTGGGTTCGTGAAGGGCCGATATTGTCTCCTGAACCTGACTGACTTCTTTGAATCAGTTTTCAGAGCTGTGGACAAGGGTAAGGCGGTCCACACAGCCTATCTAGACCTTGCCAAGGCCTTCGTCACCATCCCCCACTCTGGAATCATAGATAAACTTACTAAGCTGGACATAAATCCCTATATCACTCGATGGGTTGCCAACTGGCTTACTGACAGAACCCAGAATGTAAAATTAGCCGACCGCAAATCCAGCTCCAGACAAGTGACAAGTGGAGTACCTCAGGGTTCAGTCCTGGGACCGCTCTTGTTTGGCATCTACTTCTCTGAAGTACTGGCCAAAACTGAGGGACTCTCGCTAACAAAGTTCGCAGATGACTGCAAACTGGGAGCCATTATTGAATCCCCAAATTATGTGGATATTCTACAAAAGGGCCTTACAGAAACAGATGCTTGGTGCCAGAGCCATGGGCTCAAGCTTAATGCCAAGAAATATATAGTTATCCCCTTTGGGAAAAAACATGTACCCATGAATTACCACATAGGTGGCAGTACACTAAACACCGAAAGTGTGATGAGGGACTTAGGGACACAGGTGGACAGTGGTCTCACTTTCGATAACCACATCGCCACAAAAGTCAGGAAATCCTTCTATGTGGCACACCTCATTACTAAGGGCTTTTCATCCAGAAAAAAGGAGGTCATTGTCCCACTATACTCATCCTTCCTTAGACCCATTATAGAGTACAATGGCCCGTTTGGTATGTACCTCACAAGTCATCTGCAACAGCTGGAAAGGCCGCAGAAATACCTCACTAAAAGAATCACAGGCCTAAAGCAGATGCCCTATGCTGACTGTCTAAAAAAACTCCAGCTATACTTTGTGGCATATCGTCTCCTCAGAGGTGATCTCTGCTTAACATACAAGGCCATGTCAAACCTGAGCTGTTGGACATGCTCCACTTAAAGAAATCCCAATCCCTCAGAGCCACATGCTCCAGGGATCTAAACCTTGTCATCCCAATGAACAAAACATGCTGGAGGGATAGGTTCCTGACGCAGAGACTCCCCATACTCTGCAATAGACTGCCCATACATGTCAAGCAGAGCATCTCCTTGACTTAGGAAATTCACCCCAGGGATCATGTCAGTCACCCTGCCAGACAGGGGTCTAGGGAAGTAAATATTGTGGGAAGAAATATCCGGGGAATTGTTTGGCTAGGCTTGTATAGGCCCTAGGGCTGATAGCCTACTACCAACCTATGAACCTAAATCTCAGATGAAATATTAAAACAGGTCTTACCTCATCTGCTGTGCAATCTTACACAGTGATAGATACATAACTTATATTCCATTTTATTTTTTTTCTTTATTTATATTTGTTTACCTGAGAAGTGCACTGATCTCAATGGACCAATTGCATGCACAGCCCAAGTGAATAGGTTCAAAATATATTTACATGCACAAGGATATACTAAAAACAAATGTATATATATATATTTACAGATGCACTGATATTCTACAACATTTAGTTCAAGAAGAAGTTAACAATGTCAAAACATGGATGGAAAAATGGAATTATGTATAGCAGAGCTTTATGGATAAGATGTAGCTGTAATGGCTGAGATAGCATATGCTACAGGGATAGGAACATATCATTATATAGAGAGGTATAAAGACATTAGAAGAGACAAGTGAGAACAGTTGCAAGAAAGAATACCATTAAGGTTGCCCCCCATCCTGTTATCAGGGGGACGCTCATGGGTTGAGCTACTTTATCCCATTGCCCGCTATACAAAGCAGTGGGACTTGAAAAGTCCCACTTTTCACTTGCACTGAATCACCATGGAAAAGCCGTAATTACTTCCAGCTTTTCCACGGGGATTCAGTTATGTCACCAACCCAGACCAACAGGTAGAGCTATTCCCCATTAGGTCTGGTTGTTGTAAATCATGCAGCAATTAGCTGCAATTCATAAAGGGGCAAAGATTGGGGCAGAAAGAGCCCTACAAAGATCGCAGCTGTAGAGTGGTTTGTTATTAGTGTTTCTACAACCGCAAACAAAACAAAAACTAAGATTTGTCTTTTTGTTTTCTTCTAACAGCATAGCTAGCCAGAAAGTCAGCCATCCATTCAGCTAGTCAGCCAGCCATACATTCATCCATCCATCCATCCACTCCAGCAGCTAGCCACTCCAACAACCAGTCAGCCATCCACTCCAGTAGCCAGCCAGCTAGCCAGCCACTTCAGCAGCCAGCCAGCCACTCCAGCAGACAGCCAGCTAGCTAGCCCAGCAAAGACTGTGATTATAGTGGCAAGTAAGTACAAATAGTACTCTATGGCTCTAGCTTTTTAAAAAATGGGAATATTGTGTTTTATTTCAATGTTTAATTTTTAATGTTTAGAGGTAAATGGGTGTATTGTATGGTGTATAGTGATTATTTTGAGATTTGTGAGTAGTAGTTTTTAAAGGTTCAAGAAGTATGTGTGTGTGTGTGTGTGTGTAATATATATATATATATATATATATATATATATATATATATATATATGGTTCCCTATCAGAAGCCTGAAACACTATAAGCCTGAAAATCAAAATCCTGAAACCAAAAGCCTGAAAATTCAAAATCCCAAAAACCCAAATCCTGAAACTCAAAATCCTGAAAAGACAAAATGGACATACTGACGTCATTGTGGCTTTGCTATTGTTAGCCCTGTGGTGTTAGGTCATGCGTTGGGTTCAGGTAAGTGTGCGGTTGGTTTTATGTTAGGGTTAGGGGCGGTTTAAGTGAGTTAGGGTTAGGGCGCAGGTTAGGCATGTATGCAAT
Organism: Protopterus annectens; assembly: GCF_019279795.1. Lineage (NCBI taxonomy): Eukaryota > Metazoa > Chordata > Ceratodontiformes > Protopteridae > Protopterus > Protopterus annectens. The sequence goes on along the minus strand of NC_056744.1, from coordinate 121,953,729 downwards.
AGTGACAAATATTGGGGTTAGGGGCGGTTTAAGTGAGTTAGGGTTAGGGCGCGGGTCAGGTGAGTGTGCGATAGTGACGGACCTTAGGGTTAGGGTTAGGGTCAGGGTCAGTTGGTAGATATTAGTGTCTTTATAGTGACATATTAGCATTATTTGTGTTTTCAGGATTTTGGGTTTTCGGGATTTAGAATTTTCAGGCTTTTGGTTTCAGGATTTTGATTTTCAGGCTTATAGTGTTTCAGGCTTCTGATAGGGAACCATATATATATATATATATATATATATATATATAGACACACATCCATATATACATTTATAAGCATTTACAGACACACACACACACACATATATATATATATATATATATATATATATATATATACATACATATATAAAATTTAATCTATAGTTGTGGTTGCTTTGGTATGATTTGGAAGCAGTAGTTTTTAAGGGTTAAAATGCATGTATAGTAGTTCATTTTTTTAAATTTCTGGTGGGAGCAATCTTTGTGGATAAATGTAGTGTACTTGATATGTTTCTAATGTTATTGTGGCTGTTTTAGGGTACTTTGTGTTTACTGATCGAAATGTTTTGGAGCATTTTGCACTTTTTAGGTTGAAATGTGTGCAATTTATTTTTTTAATGCTGTCTTCAAGAAGTTAAGATGTACTGCTATGGGTAGCTTTTTATAATGGTTGTTTGGTGATGACTTACAAGAACTACTTTTAAAAGTAAAAACGTGTGTGTGTGTGTGTGTGTGTGTGTGTGTGTGCGCGTGTGTGTGCGCGTGTGTATAGCTTTTTATTTTTTAGGGGATATGTTCATAGGTAAATGTAGTGCATTTGGTATTCTTCTAGGTACATGTTCTCATGGCCGTTTGCTTTATAAGTGGAAATGTGTGTATCTGATTTTTAATGTTGTCTTTAGTAAGTAATGTCATGGGGAAAAGACAGAGAAAACGTGACAGAGGCATGCAGAAGTAAGAGAAGTAGAAAGGAAAAGTGTGAGAGAGATGATTGATTCCATCCAAGTAATGAGTGAAATAAAAGACTGAATGTTAGAAGGGTGACTGTGGATAGCAAGATGTGTATTACTACTACCATGCTTATAGCCATAAGTAAGTCAGACAAGCCTGCAGTTAGTGTTCTTTCTTCCTTAGTTTAGGTAATTTAGAAAAGTAGATCTGTTGTTTGTTTCGTTGATATTCATGGTGTCATTCCAGGCACAATGTTTTGTCAAGCAAAATTCATTTCTGTCATATTACTCACACATAAGAGTTCAAGTCTGAGTTCATTTTTTTCTAGTGTTGGCTGCAGCTTATTTTCCTTGACTTTTTTGGAAGTATTATAAAATGAAACATTTTAGATATTCACAAAACTAGCTACTGGTATGATGTTTTTTTTTTTCATCTGTTTATTTTCAGTCACAACATCAACATTAAGCAAGCTTTTCTCACAATTTAAATGTAAACTTTGTAACTCAGCTATGTTTATTGACTATGCTTATGTACCTTTTATGGAAACATTATGGGCAGTATTATATGGATGACATTAGTAAAAATAAAACACTAATCCCACTACATGTTACAGATGGAGAAACAGAGGGGGAGAGACAGAGAAAGGGAGACAGTCTAAAATTATATTAAAATTAGTTCAGTGGTTGTCGAAAACAGAACAAAGTGTGAGCATCTGTCTTTTACCTTTGCACACCTCAAAGGAATTCAACAGTTATATATCATAATTTCAGTTCTGGATGTGTTGCATTATACAAACCCTCAGTCTGCAGAGTTTTCTGTAAACTGCATAACAAATACAGTTTTGGAGTACAACCTTCTTCAATTAGAATCTTCAAACAGCATTGTATGTATTGAGAGCTTTCCCATCAGTAACAATGTGGAGTACAATTTTATCTCTGCAAAGTATCATTTACGGAGTTGAGCATATAAAAGCCCAGTTGTCAAACTAAATCTCTCTCTCTCTCAATATATATATATATATATATATATATATATATATATATATATATATGTGTATATATATATATATATATATATATATATGTATATATTTATATGTATCTATATATATAAATTTATATGCATCTCTCTCTCTCTCTCTATATATATATATATATATGAGTTCACTACATAATCTCTAAATTTTGAAATATTGAATTTCAAAACTTCGTGACCATATAGCTGAAACCCCTAAATACTGAAAGACCAGAAGCGCGAATTTCAAAATTCTGAAGTTCGGAGATGGTGAAGTAGCGCTTCTGGTGTTGTGGTTTGTGAATGGATAGGTGGATGGTCAGGTAAGTATCTATGTTTGAGTGTGTTGGATAGGGGCTTTAATGTGTGTGTAAGTGTGAGTTATGACTGTGATGTGTGTGTTTGTGCGAGGGGCATGTAGGTGTGTAGTGGTGTTTTTGTGTGTTGGTCTGTGTAGTGTGACCTCGGAGTTAAAATATTTAAGTAGGGGGGTTGTGGGGGGGTGCAGGGGTGCTTGCCCCCCTGCTTGTATGTAGTGTAGGTTTGTGTGTTTGTGTTTTGGGTGAAGGTATGTATATGTGTATGTGTGTGGTGCATGTTTAGTGTAGTGTTCAGGATTTTAAATTTCGTGCTTCAGGTCTTCCGGTCTTCTCGTCTTTCGGGTATCTTGTCTTGGGATTATGGGCGTCGGTATTATGAGTTTTCGGTCTTATGTAGTGAACCTATATATATATATATATATATATATATATATATATATATATATATATATATACACATATATACATACACACACACACACACACACACACATACACATATTTAGACTTTCTGTTTTATTTAACTTAGAAGAAAGTTCCCATTTTCAGGCATGATGCACAACTGTACATGATGCTCCTATTTTCAGGCTTGATTTACCCCTTCACACAGCTGTCTGAGTTCTCCTCATCACTTTTGATTTTTGAAGCTGTCTAGTACACAGAAAACCACACTACATAACCAGTATAGTAGTGACACCAACAATTTAAGGAAACAAGACGTGCATCTTTTAACTCTTTTTTTCAAAAGAAAAAATAAATTATCTTGTATGGCAGAATTTTGCACTACAATCCATTAAAGTCTACATATTTTACACCATCTTTTTGATAATGTGCTTGTATGTTTCCATAATTTTTGTCACTGCCTGTTTTTTTTTAAACATATGTTTTGAGTAGCAGCCCAACATTCCAAATGGAAGCAGAACGAATTATGTCCTATTTGGTATTCAGAGATTATGGTCATTATATGTCCAGATGTTTAGCTAGATATACCATTTTTTTCAAGGGCCTTTGTTCCTATAGTCAGTGTCTGCAGGTTGAAAGATGTGCTGATTACCCAGGAGCACTGACTGGTCACGTGACTTACACTCAAACAGTGTGCGGCTAGAATCCAATCCAGAACAGCTGGAGGAAGTACATTAGTACCTTACTACCTTAAACCTTCATACAATACTGCCAAACCACATAGCCAGTCTTCAATATTCTACTTTAGAGAAAAGAATCCATATAATACTAACATATATTTTTCATTATCTAAAATTTGTATGTGGTAGTTAATAGTCATTCATTAAAACATACACATGCTTAGCTACTCTCCTCGCAGGAGTAGCAGTATTTTCTTTTCTTTTACTGTGTTAAACATTTACGACACGTTTATTAGTGATTCTTGAGGCATCAACACTTTGCCTTTATCAGTGCAGCATTGGTTTCTAAGCAACAGAGCAATAATTGCTGAACAGATATATTTAAAAACCATTTATATGAAATATAAACATTCTGTGGTCAATCAAACAGGGTAAAGAGGAAAATCATTAAAGCCATTCCAATTCTGACCTACACCACAGCACCGCGTTGCAGTTAGTACATTCCTGACTAGATTTAAAGTTGTTGGGTGACAGCCAGGTATTTTAGGGGAATATATGACTACTATGGAACTGTGCGCCTTGAAGTATCACTCTCAGTGCATGCTAGCAGCACTGAGTGGTGTTGTATATACCCAAGTAAAACCGATGACACTTTTAGTTTATTTGTATTCCAATATGCTACTTAATGTTATGCTTTATATAATACATAGTTACTGCACCCCAAAACTGAACGGAAAATTATTAAATAAGAACCTGAGAAACATGATTTCAGCTTGTCTTCAAAAATGTCTTTTTGAAAATGCAGAATAGTTTGCCATACAGAAAACTTGAATTTCTGATTCACATCTGCATTTTTTTCTACTTCAGGGTTAGGCATCTGGCAGTGTGAACATTGTAGATGATTTGGTCAGTGTTGATGTGACACCTCCACCTCATGTACAAAATGGGCTGATGCTGATGCCTCCAAATTGTCCATAGTTGGGCATGCCATATGTGAGTAAGTATATCTGTGCCCTGTGATATATCGGTATTGCACCCAGTTTAGCTGCTTTGCTTTGCTTTGTGCCTGTTGAGTATTGGGCTAGCTTCCATCTCTGTATGACCCTGAAATGGAAGGATACTAAATGCATGAAAGTGTTCAAAACATATATAATTTAAAGTCAAGCATACATAAAGTTACAGTATGCTGTAAATTGTTTTAGCCATTACTGTCCTTTATTGCCACTATTTATATTTATATTGCCATTATAATGACATCACTCAGAAGCTGACACTGTCTATTGATTTTCATCCTTCCAAGCGAGATCCTCTTTTTTTTTTTCTTTTAACCAAGGAACATCTTTATTAAATTATCACATATGACATAGGCAATCATGCATTTATATAAATGAAAACAAACCATATTGACGCAATTTTAGTTGCAACCATTGTACATCCCAAACCACATTGACATATTTTTAGTTGCAGACATTATATATCACGTATAATCTATCCAGTCATTGTCAGTCAAACATTGCATGGCTCATTCAAATCCTGCCTTCTTTTAGGTTCATAGGTGTGTACTAGGCTAATGGCCCTGGAGCCTTTACAAGCCTAGCCCATAGGATTACCCTGGCATCGTGCCACCCAAACTTAGTTCCCATTGCAACTGTCGAGTAGAGCCACTGGAGTGATCCCCGGGGAGAATTTTCTATTTCCCATCCACTCATCAAAATTTCTCTTGAAGAAGGCCAGTGAGGTGCTCTGATTGACATGTATGGCAAGGCTATTCCATAGCAGTCTATGGGTTATGAACCTGTCCCTCCAGCACGTTCTGTTGATTGTGGTAATGAGGTTGAGGTCCCTGGAGCGTTTGGTGTGCAGGGATTGGGATTTCTTTAGATGTAGCATTTCTAACAGAGCTGGGTCAGACATGGCTTTGTAAGTCAAGCAGAGATTGCCTCCAAGTAGGCGATATGAGACAGAGAATAGTTGGAGTTTTTTTGAGTCTGTCTGTATAGGACAAGTGTTTAAGACCTAGGATCCTCTTTGTGAGGTACTTTTGTGGCCTCTCCAGTTGTTGCAGGTGTCTAGTGAGGTACATGGCAAATGGGGCATTGTACTTGATGACTGGCCTAATGAGGGAAGAGTAGAGGGAGACAATGACCTCTTTCTTCCTGGATGCAAAACCCTTAGTAATGAGATGTGCCACACAGAAGGACTTTCTGACCACAGTGGTAATGTGGTGGTCAAAAGACAGGCTGCTATCAACCTGTGTTCCCAGATCTCTTATAATGCCTTCTGTGTTCAGTGGACTACCATCGATGTGGTAATTCATGGGAACTGGGCTTTTCCCAAAGGGAATGATGACACATTTTTTGGCATTGAGCTTAAAGCCATGGTTCTGACACCAGTTGTTGGTCTCAGTGAGGCCTTTCTGTAGGATGTCAGCATCACATGGGGGGTTAATAATGGCTCCCAACTTGCAATCGTCTGTGAACTTTGTCAGCCAGTGTCCCTTCGTGTTGGCCTGGACTTCTGAGAAGTAGATACCAAACAGGAGAGGTCCCAGGACCGATCCCTGTGGGACTCCATTCATGACTGGTCGGTAGTCTGACTTGGAGTCAACTACATTCACACTGTGTGTTCTATCTGTGAGCCAGTTTGCAGCCCACCTGATATAGGGGTTGATGCCTAGCTTAATGAGTTTTTCTATGATTCCTGAGTGGGGAATGGTATCAAAGGCCTTGGCCAGATCAAGCTAGGCTGTGTGAACCACCTTGCCTTCATCCACAGCTCTGGTGACTGACTCAAAGAAGTCGATCAAGTTGAGCAGGCATGATCTACCCTTCACAAAACCACTGACTCAAAGAAGTCGATCAAGTTGAGCAGGCATGATCTACCCTTCACAAAACCAAACTGTGTGGAATCCACAGTTTGGAGATTCCCTATATCCTTGTTTATTAGGGCCATGATGATGCTTTCCATAGCTTTGCATATCAGACTTGTCAGGCTAATGGGGCAATAGTTCCCAGGGTCTGCAGTTGCTCCTCCTTTGTGGAGAGGGATGACTGTAGCAGTGCACCATTCAGTAGGGACAAAGCCTGAGGTAAGGCTGTGATTGAACAGGGCACACAGGTGAGGTGCCAGTTCACTCTGTAGTTCATGTAGAACACAGGCAGGGATATTGTCAGGTCCCATAGAAGCTGTATTCTTGGCCTTGGACAGTGGTGTTTTAACCTGTGCAGCAGTAATAATGGGTGCCTGGCGATCTACTGATATTGTGATTGGCCCTTTGGTGGGGGAGAGAGGGGTAAAGTTGGCACTGAATCTATCGGCCAGTATATTGGCAATATCTGTTGGCTCAGTATAGGAGGTACCATTGTGCAGTAGCTCAGAGCAAATCTGGGTACTGCCGTGGAGATTTTTTACATAACTCTAGAAGGCCTTGTGGTTGTCTTTACTATCTGCTGCAATTCTGTTTTCATAGCTAGCTTTAGAGGATTTGATGAGGGATCTCAACATTTTGTTGAGGCTGATAAGGGAGTTTTTCCAGTCTTGGGACTTATTCTGCATCAGTTTCCTCCTTCTGTTGTACAGTTTGTTTATGGCAGGGGACCACCAGATTGACTTCTTTTTTTTGAAGGAGAGCATCTTGGTTCTATTGGGTATGGTGAGATCCATGCATTTGTGTACGTGTTCGTACAGTGCATTGGTGTATGATTCGGCGGTCATGCAACTATTCTCCATTTACATGGGTGCCATGAAGTTAGCCACCTCTATTTTTAGGAGCTCAAAGTTAGCTTTGGAGAAGTTTTTCATAGGGGTTACCTTTATGGGGTGGGAGGGATGTGGATTTCCAAGTTGATTAGTTTGTGGTCATATCTAACCAGGGAGGAGTTGACTATTGATGTAGAGCAATGGTCACCCATGTTAATAATGACCAGGTCAAGAATGTTGCTGCCTCTAGTGGGGGTAAGAATGAGCTGGTCCAGGCACTGGAATTAATGAATTCCAGGAAAGGTTGGGAAAGTGTATTGGTACATGAGTAGTTTTCCCAGTTAATGGAAGGGTAGTTAAAGTCGCCCAGTATGAGATTGTTAGGTTGGACCCTAATATTTTCCAGGGTGCTTAGGAACATGGAGTGTGAGTCTTGGGACATGGTTGGGGACCTATAACAGGCTACGACCTGAATTGCTGTCTTACCTAATGTTAGCTGCACCTGAAGTATCTCTGATGCATTACGTTTGGATACACATCTGGAGGTGTGTGCATCCTTTATGAATATGGAAACACCATCGCCTTTGGAGCTTCGGTCCAAGTTCTGGGGCCAAAAGGTGTGGAAAGAGTTATAGCCTGGTAGTGCAGAGGTGCTTTCTGCTGCCTTGAACCAGGTCTCTGTTACAGCACAAATGTCGATGTTCATCATTTTAAGGAGTGCTTCGAGTGAGTGCATCTTGAGAATTAAACTTCTAGCGCTGACCTTGTACCTTGTCTGCATGTATTGTTCCCACAGTTCCCATTTTTTATGTAATTTGCTCCTACCCTTTTCTAAAGATCCCAGTTCTAGTTGTTTTACCTCTGTTACTATAGTCAGTACTTCTTGTACAGTTGGTTTAGACTTTGATTTCCATTTTCTAGTAACTGCATTTTCTAATAATTGCTTTTTTTGCAGCCACCATAATTAGACACAGCAAGGCCTTAATATGAATAGGCATTTCTGATTCTTTGCCATAGCTCAGAAAAATAATTTCGCTAGTTACACAAATTTACTCAACCAGTATGTCTGACAGAGTAGTCTGCAGGGAATCTTTAAAGTCTGCCAACTCTTTATACTCCCACAAAATATGTTCCCAACTACCTCTTTCGGTACTTTTCCGTTATCGGGGCAACAGTTCTAACGTGCTAGCAAAAGCGCACGCCATGATCAGTTGTAAGGATATGTAGGGCGGGGAAGAGAAGAGGTGGGGAAATAGTAGAACTTTGCATGTTTTGAGTTTCCACACACTTACTGATCTTAGCTCTTCCCAAAGAACGTACAGTTTTTTTTTGTCTACGTCCCTCTTTTAGACACTTTGGTCGTGTCTTGAAGTAGTTAAACTGCGAGTTCCCTAACTGTTGTTATCATTAACAGAATTAATCTGTAAAATAATATGGAGTTTCTTAAAATTAAAAATTAATCTTCGGTTATGTGCAAGACTATGTTTGTGTATTGTTGGTTTTTATTAAGTTACTACACAGTTGCACTGTTAAATGTAAATTTTAATGGAGAAAATGTTGAGCACTGTTCTTTTGTTAATAACAGCAGAAGACTTCAGCAGAAAACCTTTTAAGATATTTCCTGAAACTTGTACGGTAGCCATTTTAATTACATCAATTTTTGTGAAGTGTAAATATGAACTGCCTTAAAATATATTTGCAAATACAAGAGTGAACCAGGAATAAAAGGTTTGTTGTGATAGCAACTAAAACGGTATACTGGGTAACGTAGAGTGCTTACATCCCGTAGAAATATGACAGTACTGCTTGCTTTCATGTTCAGACAGCGAGCATGCAGTGGCGTTGCTAGAGAATACTTCACTGTTATGATTTTGGCTCTGGAAAGACAACACCTGTACTGTTTTACTGTTTATAGATGGCAAGATGTAGATCTGTCTAAACTGGTTTAGGGCTAACAGCTGATCATTGCGTGCGCTTTTGCTAGCGTGTTAGAACTGTTGCCCCGATAACGGAAAAGTACCCCTCTTCCATCACACCTCCAACATTTGCTGTCTACCTAAGGAAAAATTCTTTGGAGTCTACTTGGAGTAATAAAATACCTATGTAAACACTTCCAAGCAAAGACCCTAAATCTTCTAGATTTTGTTGCATATTCCAAGGCAGATCCTCTTGTACCCACACTCACTATTCAAATGGGAATCACCATGGCTGCAGTTAGGGCTCCATCTCCACTCATTTTGTTGTCAACAAAAAGTAAGAGTGATTTCTGAGCCAGCACAGACTAAAGCAGCTCATTAGTTCTTTCAAAAATGTTGTTATTTCACTTCTTGAGTCTCATGTGCAATAACAGAGGTCCTTTGAGTTGGTATGATTAAACCCATTAAGCCAATATACAGTCTTAAGGGTTTACATAAGCTGAATCCAAGAGTGTTAGTTAAATGTATCCTTCAAAAGATAGATAAATATGATGTTTAAACTCACCTTTATGTTAGAGTGAGTCTATATCATTTCATCGAAGCCCCAATTCGCCGAATGCCTATTTGTCTAACTTAAACCATCGAATACCATTTCAGTGAAGAATTACATCAGCGAAAGCTTTCTTAGGGAAAAAAACTACTTAGCCACCAGAGTGGTCGCAACACAAATTACATTATTCTAAACTCACCAAGGTGGGGGTCTTTGCCCTCCACGCCACCACTAATTATATATTACAACTCCGAGATTGCACTACATTGGGGAAAAGGGCAAATTTGTTACTACAGCCAACTAACTCACTTCTCCAGGAAAAAATTTCAGTGATGTAATCCTTTCTCTGAAATGGTACTGGATGCTTTAAGTTTGACAAACAGACATTCGGCAAATTCGAACTTGGTTGAAATTATAGGTACCCGTTAAAGCTAATGCCAGCTGTTGATGCAGACCAGGATACATTTTATCATTTAGAGCTCTCCTGAACTCACATAGAGACCCATCAATGCTTCCTGGCATTATTTCTTATTATACAATTCCTCCCCTAAAACGTGCACGCTGATTGGCCAGCCCAACGAGCGTGCCCGTTGCAAATCCCTCAATATACTAACGGAAAAAGGTCCGGTCGCCCGGACTTTTTCCGTTAGTATAAAACACTGTCTCGCTATGTTAAGAGTTTAACATAGTGACAGTTTTAAAAAAGCAACGGAGATCTCCGTTGCTTTTTTTAAAGCTGTCTCGCTATGTTAAACTCCTTTAACATAGTGACACAGTAAAGCAACGGAGATCTTGCGATCTCCGTTGCTTTAAACTGTCTCGCTATATTAAATGGGTTTAACATGGCGAGACAGTTTAAAATAAGCAACGGAGATATCCGTTGCTTATTTTAAACTGTCTCGCTATGTTAAACCCATTTAACATAGCGAAACAGTGCTTTGCCCACAGCTCTGATGTACTGCGAGGCATGCGCAGTACATCAGAACTGCCGCAGAATACCAGACAGCTGCAGAAGGGCAGTAAAGAGGCATTATACAATGCCATTATTTAAGAAAAGTAATTATTTCTTTTCTTAAATAATGTCACTGTATAATAGCAATAACCCATGCCTGGGTGGGTAATGCTGTATTTAACGGTTGGCTTTGTTTGGTCCTCGGGCCTCGGGACCAAACCACGCCAACCGTGGGTAAATCCAGCATTACCCACACCCAGGCGTGGGTTATTGCTATATTGATTTGTAGAGTGTGCATAAGAAAGTTCAAGCAGAACTATAGCTCTGCAAATACTGCGTCATCATACATATGTGAAGCTGACTGGCATATCAGTTTCAGAGTGGGAGCTGGCATTGGTATCAGGGCCAGGAAGCCTGAATCCTTTCTCTCTAGTCCTGAAAAATTAATTGAAACTCCCCATGAATGACTCGAGTGGTGCAGTCCTGAGCTCTAGCTGTGCAGTGACTGGCTCAAGGCATTCCCTTCATAAAAAGACAGCATCCACAGAAAGAATGTTACATAGTTTTAAACAGAAACTGTCATTTGCCTTGAAGAGAGTTTATGAGCAGAGGGTAAACAAGTACATCTAGAAGACTGACTAGTATTGTTATTTTAACAATTCTTTTTGCAAATGAGACAGCTGTTATACTATAAAGGTGATTATTTTTATTATTTAACATGTGTAAAAGTGCCACCCATAGACTATTGCCACTTATCCGTTATCGGGACAACACTTTCAATGCGATTGTTAAACTGTAATTCAGTTCCTTAACATGGTCTGCTAACCACATATGTGTAAAAACTATTTGTTTTCATAATACATAATAATAAAAAAAAAAAAAACAAGATTTTTTTTTAATTTTACACACTTCTCTTTAACACACTCCTTAAGCTTCTACATTACAACTGAATGATCGCATTGAAAGTGTTGCCCCGATAACTGGCCCCGACTTTATATGAAAGAATCCAGTTTCATGACTATTTACTGTTAATGAAATCCATTTATAAATCAGCCAAAATGTTTTTTTACTTAGCAAACATTACCATTCCACATGTTGTGTGCTCCACTTTCTAAGAGGCAGTGTTTACTTTCGGGGACCATTTGGTTGTGCCAGAAATGCGACAGGGAAGAAATGTGAGGTAAGATCTCAAAAATAATGAATGGAAAGCAAGCAGGCATGAACCAACCTACTTCTTCTGTAAAGTGACAGAACACGTTTCCGATAAAAAGGCATGGCAGGAAGACTGGCAAACCTCGAAAGCAGTGGTGTTGTATGAATAGGCCTTTTCAGAAGGACAGTTGGCACACTTGCATATTTAATTATAGCATTTATTAACTTCCAGTAGTCAACTCTGTAGTGATTGGGCTGCGGCTGTATTCCTGTTAAAATGTATGTATGTGTGTTTGTGAATGCGATCCATCGCGGGTAATCCTTTTCATGTTGTTGTGTCTTTCGGCTTTTCCCGGTTAGGGGTTGGGTAATCATTTTCATGTAAATGAAGTAAAAGCGTACTGAAAAAGTATTCACTGCCCAGCCCACCTCCGATCCCACATGTAGTCAAGCTGGGCCAGTCAGCCCAAAATGAGCACAGCATGTTAGGAGCAGGTTGCCCCGTGCCAGTCCCAGAATTTCTGGGGGAAGTTGTGATTTCCAAATTCTTGGCTGCTGCGTGAGTGGAGCTATGCAGTATAAACTACTATAAAAATCCATGCAGCAAATCATTTCCTTTCTACCCTCTCGCCTCTAATGTGAAGATAATTGATTATTTTCGATACTTCTCCTGGCACGCTTCGCGGCAACAGTTCTGTTTCGCGAAAACTGTTGCCCCGTTAACGGAAAAGTACCTAATTAATTGTGTGGGATTCTAGATTCAGTGTTCATTTAAATCTATATTTTAGAACATCTGACCACACTACATTATTTTTCTAGTGATAATGAAAACTAGTAAATTGTAATCAAGGCTGCTAGAAGATTTTTCAGGTGATGAAGATAACTCTTGAATTACAATCAATGTTGATGGTAAGAAACTAGTATTGTTTCAAAGAAACTGAAGACTTCTGAAGCTAAGTATATTTATTTAAAATAATTCATCCATAAAGAAACATTGTTCTGTGTAGTATATTGCAAAAAAGTATATAGAATGAAGTTCAGACATAATAAGAGACGGCGACAAAGACACTAAAGACTTCTGAAGTGTATATCCATGTCTAGGCCTGCTGCCACTGGTTACTGTGTAAGTGTAATATACCCCAATGACGTTTGTGCAAGTTTGGGCGTTCCACTGTTGACGGACAAGCATGGCATCAATGTTGGAGGCTGTCAAAGAAAGCCATGCCATATACTTCTTCATGTTATAAATTATAGAATACACTTAAATTGTCGGAAAGTTCCTGATTTGTTATATGAAGAATACATTCACATATTAAGGAAATGGTCAAGTACTAAAGCTGAAACTATTTACAGCTGGAGTACAGGCTGCTCTTTGGTAAAGTAGTACTGCAGACATTAGCTCCTCATATTTTACCCCACTGAGTAAATGACACAGCACTGTACCAGCACCAAATCCAAACACATTGTGTTCTCAATATGCTAGTACATGTATCCAGCTCTGTCACCCCTAGATTTGGGTACAATCCAGTGGCAGGGCAGATGGTAAACAAGAATGGTGCCTCAAAGCAATAGAACAAACCTGTGGGAAGAAGTGTCTTATGTTACATTTTAGTTTATTAATAGATCACAACAGGCATTGCCGGCATGACTCAGTGCCATTACTGGTGGCCCTGTAGGCACTGTTATGCTACTGCACATCTTGCGGGGGGGGGGGGGGTATCACACTACACAATAACCCTGCAATTATCCCTGAGGAAATGATGGCATGCTTTGCCATTTCTAGAATAAAATATTATTACTATGAGGAGTAGCACAGTGGTACAGTGTTTAGCATTGCTGCATCATAGCACTGGGTTCTCTTGTTTGGTTCTTGTCTTGAGTTGTCTTCTCTGTGGAGTTTGCAAATATTCCGAACATCTGTGCTTCAGATGTTTATCATCTGATAAAACTGCTGCAGTGTTCTTAACTGTATGGGCTATAGCCTGCACATGATATGGTAGTTGGCCAGCTTCCAAAACTTAAGGGATCTACTGTGCAACCAGACCATTGACAGCTTGAGCAGAACTATAAAAAGTCGGTGATCTGGGCACCAAACCCTTCAGAGCTTTCCTGATGTTGAAGAGCTCAGCTATCCTCTTGTGGGATTTCGAGGATCGACAATCAGCTAGTGTTTCTCCATTGTTGGGCAGACAAGCTACCTTTGGGGGGAAAAACTCCATATTTTTAATTTATGACAGAAATTTAACTTGCCAGTAATGGGAAACACTGGACCACAAATAAGTGCAAATCCAGAAAAGTGAGTGATGGAATTATGCAAAGTCCATTGTTTTCTGTCATCACCTGAAACAGTTGTTGCCCCTAAACATAATAAAAGTAAAAAGCTTTTCATTATTGCTGAGCATATCTTTCTGCTGTCCATCACATTAATTAGAAAAATTCTTAACACTGAATGCATAACATGCCCTTCAATTGTGGAACAGTGAGGAACATGGACGTTTTAAGACTCAAAATGAAGACATTCCTCATAATGAGGTCACTTTAGAGGTATGTGTAACTATAACAGGTTTTCTACCCATTATTTTTTACCTTTGCCCCTGTTTATTGAGCAAAGAAGTTGAGAGCTGTGGCCGAGATGATATGCAGCAGCTCCTAGATGTTATACAACTGCCGTAACATTCTTAGACCTATGCAAAAACACAGGTGTAGTTCAGTATTCTTCATTATCACTCTCTAGTTTTTCTGTGAAATAATTTAAGCTAAAAAGTGTGTTTTATTGGACTGTCATTTGATTTTCAGTCACTTTTAACAGTGAAGTGCTACTTTTTACTTTTGTGTAAAAACAATAATTTTTGTTTGCTTTCATAGGTTCATGGGATGATACTAGGCGATTGACCCAGAGGCCCTTATAAACCTAGCCAAGAATTTCACCCATGTTCCCTCAAAGTCAGCACGTTTCCCCTGTCCAGCAGGGACACAGGTGGGATCCCAGGGGTATATTTTCTGTTTCCCATCCAGTCATCCAGGTTCTTCTTAAAGAGGGCTAGAGAGGTACTCTGCTTGACATGGACAGGGAGTCTATTCCACAGACAGGGGAGTCTTTGGAACACAAATCTATCCCGCCAACAAGTTCTATTAATGTCACAGACCAGGTTAAGGCCTTGCTTAATTCTTGGGGTCAGCATGCAGCACCTTATTAGTTCCTTGGCTTTTCCTTCATTCAGTCCCCCTCCAAAAAAAGAGAGAAAAAGAAAAATTTGAAACAGCCTTTGTCCATTCAGCAAGCTACAAATTTGCCTTAGCCACAAATGGGTGATTCTGCTGTGGCCATTTCTGGTTCCTCAAAGTGTAGGTGCCTGAGAGGAGTAAACATGTGCAGTGCTGTAGAGTTTGGTTTTATGGGTAATGAGACTTGGTATGACTTGTGAGTAATGTCTCAGGTTGTATGAGGAAGTTTCTCCTTGAAGTCTAGCTACAAGGGGAGTAATTGAGTGGGGCTGTAATAGTTTGTATACCTGGGATCCTAAAAGTAGATGGCTTGATTATCTTTGCAAAGTCTGTTTCAAAGTGTTAGGAATCTCTCAATTGGGTATGAGATCTTCTTTTTAGATGGGGTATAAAGAGAACATTCAAAAATCTTGTCTTATTGCATCCCACAGGATAGTATTCTTAGCATATCTCCTGGATATGTCCATTGAAGGAGCTTTTCTCCACAGGGTAAAGTAGATCTATTTCTAGACTAATTCCCAAGTCTTTTGTCTCAGTCCAGCACTTCAGCACAGGAATTTATCAGGGTTTTAGGACTCATGGCATCTGAGATTCTCATACTTTCTATAGACATCTCCACGTAATATATATATTAAAAATGTAGTACCTAAAACCTGTATGGTCTCCACATTAATACTCCGTGACCTTTCAAATTCCAGTTTTGGGATTTGTAAAAATGGAACTGTTTGGTTAGTGAGACCGCTCTTATCTGAATCCAGCTCCACTACAGTTTGTAACAACAGATGCCTCAGACTTTGCTTGTGAGGCTGTCATTGGGAGTATGTGTGTAGGATCTTAGAAACAAAACAAACATAGGCCAAAACACTTAGACATCAAAAAGATGGCAGTAATAAATACACTCAACCCTCTCAATCTCTGGTCCCTTGGACCTCTACAAGTGATCACAGATTACACCACAGTGATATGGTGCATAAACAGTCGGGTTTCCATATCTTACCCTCTACAGATTAACCATGGTAGCCTGGGTTATAGAAATTCTTCACATTCTCATTCTACATGTTTTTATTTTCAGTCAGAGCAAAAACTTGGTGGCAGACAAGTTGAGAAGAACCAGAACAGACCCTCACAAATGGAAATTGAATCAGGGGAACTTCCAGGGTTTGATCTAGCTTTGAGGATCACATCAGTTAGACTTGTTTTCCTCCATTCACAACAAATAACTGATTTTTTTTTTTGCTTTTGCTCCAGCACTCCTTGTGAATAGTATGGAAAACAGATACATTCTCTTGCTCTTGAATGGAAAATGTTTTTGAATGCCTTATCACCCTTTCCACTGGTGTCCAGGATCATAGGTTAGTACTAGGCTAATTGCCCCATGTGGGCCATTTTAAGCCTAGCCAATTTCCCCACGTGAGAATCAAACCCTGCACCTTGTGTTTGCCAGGTAAACACCTTAACACCTTAATCATAGCTAGACTTCAAGGAGAAACTTCCTCATACAACCTGAGACATTACTCACAAGTCATACCAAAGATTCAGAAGGACTCTCTAATCGCTTTGTGGTGACTTCCTTCTGACTTTAACAGCAGTCTTCCCTTGGTTTTGAAATGCCCATGTGACAATTGCCACAAGTTTCCTCACAGACTGGACCTACTCACACAGGACAGGGGTTTGTTTGACATCCCCCAACTTGAAACATCTTCTAGGAACTGCCTGGATAATATAATAGTAATACATTTTAGTCACCTTTTTCTGAGGCTGTGCAGCAAGTATTATAGGAGGCAAAGGAACCCTACTTCTGGAAAATCATAAGTATATTAATTATGAAAAGATTTTCTAGTTGGTGCTACATTAAGAACCAAGATCCTTGTAAGGCTAGTATTTCTCTGGTTGTAAAATGTTTGTGTGAGTTTTTTATCCTCTATTTTTTCAAGGTTCACCTTTAGGCTATTTCCACTAACAAAACACTGCCTTTTTTAGCTGTTTTTGAAAAGGAGTTTTTACTTATCTGTCCATTTATAAACAAGTGGCTCTTGCCAAGGATCTTAATTTTGTTTTCAAAGTACTATATATATTATTCTGTTTGAGGTTCTTATCATAGAATATGAATTTACTGATTGCTCTGACTTCTGCAGAAGAGTGTTTGAGTTGTAATCTCTTGGTGGTTTAGCCTTATCTCATTTTCCTTAAGGAGAGGGTTTCCTTTGAGAATGAATTTTTATTTTATGATTAAAGTAGTTTAATTTGAACTAAACTATTCATCTGCATTTTTTCTTTCCAGAACCTAAAATAAGGGAGAATGGTTCCTTTTCACCCTGGAAATTCACAGACAAGTCAGATACTATCTTGACCAAACTAAAACCTTCAGAAATTCTGACCAGTTATCTATTTTTTCTTTATGGTAATACATAAGGACAATTAATGACAAAAATTACAATTTACTATGATTGTCCCATGCTATTTACTTTGGATTTTTCCACCATAATAATTCAATTCCAGGCAGGGTCTGGCACTTGCTACTAGTGCCTTGATTTCTTCATTGGCTCTTTAGAAAGGGATGGACTCTAGAAGTAGTCTAAAGACAGCACCTTGGTCCTCTGTACATACTTTTACAAAGCACTACAAATTACACTCCTTTTCTAGGTAGAGCAGGCTTTAATAGCACCATTCTCCTTTGGCTCCTGGACACTTACCCTTCCTCATCTAAAACCTTATTGCTATGGTCGGCCAGAGCCAGAGCTGCCTCATCTAGTGCCTGGTGGCAATTCTTGTTATAGTCCCTCAGGCCTTGAAGTGAAAAGAAAAAAAAAAAAGACTTCACCTACTTTTTTTAAACACAGCTGCAGTGCTGAAGTGCCTTGCACTTCTAAATTGCACCCCCTAACATCTTGCACCATGGCAGCTGCTCCCTTTCCCCTAGTCTTGCTACGCTTCTGTGGTAGTCTACCGTTGTAGCTCAGGCTATTGCTACAGTGATGAAATGATGAAAGTAGTACAGTTGTGTAATTAAACTTACCATAACAGTAGATGTTCAAATAATCACTACTTATTTGGTGTTATGTTTTTTTTTCCCTCTCAACTATCCAGATTTTCACAGAATGTCCAGATTTTTGCTTCATATTTTTTGGTCTATTTCTGATAAAATTGTGGCTTACTGACAAATCATTGAGGATTAGAAAATAATGACAGTCATTTGAATTTTAGACTACATACCCTTCAGAAAATACATGTTAATGCAAAACCTGTTATTCTACCAACTTTCTACGTTTGTAAGAGCAATATTTAAAAATTGTCCCTATTTCTTCAGCCTTTGCTCCCCTCATTGGCAAGAAAGCTTTGAAGGGCTTGGAACCCAGACTGGCTAATTTTTTACAGCTCTTAAGCTGTCAGTGGTATGGGCATGCGGAAGATTCCCTTAAGGTTTGGAAGCTGGCTGGCTGTTATATCCTATGCAGGATATAACCTATAAAGAAATGACTTTCGGCTTTTCCCGGTTAGGGGTCGCCACAGTGGAACTTCAGTCCGCTAATGATTGGCAGTGAATTTTTATGGTGTCGATTTACCAGCCCGGTGCTCAACCTTCAAAGAAGGCACACGCACGCACCTACTTGCATGTTTTTAAATTCACTCTACCGCGGGGAGGACATGCAGACTCCACACCGAAGGTGCTAAAGCTGAGAATCGAACCAGAGAACCTCTTGCTGTGAGGCGACAACACAAATAAATAGACATGTCATCACGTGAATTGGTGATACTCTGAATTACCCATAAATTTATGCATAGTGCATGAATACACGCATGTATCATGTAGAGGACTGGCACACTCTTCAGGGCTCAATCTCTCTCTACCTTATTCCCATAGCTTATCGAGACAGGCTCAAGATAAACTCTGAGCCTGCAACCCTGCATAGAATAAAGCAAGTATCAGAGAATGAATACACTATGAATGTATATGTATAAGAAACTGGGTTGACCCTTTCAAGGCACTTAGTAATGGCTAAATATTGCAATGAATCAATACACAGTGGTCCTTTGGGTAATTACTGGAGAAAGTAACAACATTAAGCAATTTTCTTGACAGTACATGCAGGTAAATTAATGGTGATATTTAGAAGCTAAATAATCAGCTGAGGTAATTTAACAAATCAAATGTAATGAATAATAGGTATGAACGTTTGAAAGCTTCTAAATGATGTAAAAGTAAAAAATAATATTTTTTTTGCATTACTGTATTTGTCTTTCTCTGCAGTTATTTTGATTGAATTGTAGCTGCTTAAAAAACACATTCAGGCTGAGATTCATAGTGCAGAGTGCAAATTAACATCCATAGCTGCAACTAGCATTGTGACCAATGAAAAGAAGCCATGTTGTCACCCAAGGGGCAAAACAGTGTGATATGCAAATGATGACTCCTAAAATGGTGAATTAGTTAGAAATATATAAAATGAGCACTTTGCAACATGGTGTGTACTCTTTTTTTACACTGAGATTTGTGGTGTAGATATGGGGACTGATGCTTGGATTAGCAGCAACTATACCTCAGCAGCATATGTTAGTGGCTGCCATAGGAGCAAGTGTGCACAATGCTGCATGTCACAGCTACCTGTGCTAGTGGAGGAAGCATAGACAGTGCCTGATATATCACCAGATGAGAGACCAGCAGATTGTGGACCTTTTCTGTCTTTGTAGGGAGACTTTAAGGAATGTTGTCAAACTGTGTAGTCCACAAGTGGAACCTAGGAGGATTATGGTGTGCCCATTCCTGTAGACATTAATGTGTGGGTAGCTTCAATCAGCGTAGCTGCAGGGACCTTTCAGCAACCTATAGGGGACATGTTAGATAGCTCACAGACATCATCCTCAGGAATGCTAAACCAGCTTTCTGACATTATGCTACAGCATATGGAGGAGTGTATTTGGTTCCACAGCACCATAGAAGACAGAAACAACACCATCAATCCATTTTACAAGATTGCCCATTTCCCTGAAGTCCTGGGAGCAGTAGATGTCACAGCTAGCATGCAAGCGGTAGTTTGCATACAGTATGTTGTTTTTTTGTGCTGCAGGGAATGACGGATATACACGATAGTCCTGTTTGATGACCCTCCTGTTAAACCCAGGGGTGGGTTTCTGGTCTATCCAAGGGATGCTTCCATTGCCTTGATACTTAAAGAGGGACACTGAAATAAAGTCTGAAATCCACAGTAAGATTGTGTTGTGTTTGTGCAATATTAAACACCATAGCATTGTGCAAACAGATTCACAGGAGAACACCTTGGTAGTGCTTTCCATATCTGTAGTACCAGGAAGGGAAGAGTGGAGAGTGAGGTGAGGATCACACAGCAGTAGGACAACAACTTCTGTAGTGGCAGGCACAATACACTGGAACATGGGCAAAAAGTTGATGTCTGGTCCACAGCTATGGACCATGACATGGACAACACAGAATCAAATAATGAATATGTTATCACATGCGAGCAATGCAGGACACTACATAGACTGGGCATAGTATTCATCAGATACCACCATACCCACACATGTTAGAGGGTGGGCAGGGCACACTCACTGTCTCTTACACATGTGGTGGGCACAGTGACAGTTGATGGCAAGATTAGGAGTTAGCTGGGGTTATGTGATGTGAAACAGTGAGGTTGTGCAGAGTCAGGGATCGCATCCTACAGTGGTGGAATCAAGCTGCCACAGTATGACCAGTGGTGCTGGCAGTGTCAGGGCTTAATGCAGTTCATGATAGGGCAGGGGTAGAATTAGGGGACCATGGGTATCCAGCCTGATGAGGCATATTGTGTGCTGATTCTGATGCGAGTTACTGCCTACAAAGCAATCATTGGAGGGATGCCAGGCTGAATGCCTACAGGTGAGAGGGAAGGGGTAGAACTAATATGCTCTTACAACCTAATCAAGCATCTCAGGTGCTAAGCCAGAGGAATGCCACTGGACATGACTTAGAATATGCCTACAAATGGACTTGGCAGGTTGTGTATCCAGATTCAGCAAAGATGTCACCTCTTTAATTGTCTGCATAGTCTTGCTTTGGACAGTCTGCCTGTTTGACCTTCTTGTCTCCTGACTCTCCAAATGCCATGGAAGACATGTTATCTGGAGTCAAACTAGAGGTGGTTACAATGTGTCTCATGGAGGTATAACAGAGGCAACATTTGCCATCAATGACTTCAGCAGCATTGTCTAATCCCTCTCTGTATACTCAAAATCACTGTGCCTTTGTTGCATGTCATCCTAAAATCCAAGAAGTGTACTCACCATCACCTCTATGTTGTAGTAAGCAGACAACTGTGTATAGATCACTTACCTGCACATTTCCTGGCTTTTATCTGGTGTTACACCTGTATCAGGAATGATTCTGGAGTTGTGGTGGTGTCTAAATCCCTCCATATATCTCCTATAGTGGGCATACGCACCTCAGAGGTGGTGAGAATTTCAGATGCTGTGTGCAGTGGGGACAGAAATTGAGACAGTGAAACACTCTCAGGTAAAAGATGCGTGTCCTGTCCTGATCAGACAGTGTGTCCATCCTGAATTTCTACAGTGGCCTCTGTAATGGTGGATGCAGGTTACCCCTTCCCCTGTAGTGTTGCAGACAGAGTAACTGTGTTACTGTTCTGTACCTCTGCATGTTGCCATCACTGTCAGCCACAGGTTCCACATTGTCATCACACATATAACCACTTTTGGCAGGCATAGCACTACACATTGAAATACAGCTACAGCATTCTTTGACAGATATACCTTGTTGTGCAGGTGCTTCTGGTCACAGATCCAAAAATGCCTAGAAAGACAGATATATAGGTGGGTCTGCTCAGTCCTTCCCTTCATGTAAAGTGGTCTGTGCCCTTCTGTACTGTAATGGACATTGCTAACTTGGTAGATCCCTGACTAACATATAGGGGGTTGCTGCTAGCATGGGTACCACATCCAAGCTACCCTGGCTAAAAATTACCATTCCCTTGACTGGTGATTGAGACCAAAAATTTCTCAGCC
Organism: Protopterus annectens; assembly: GCF_019279795.1. NCBI lineage: Eukaryota > Metazoa > Chordata > Ceratodontiformes > Protopteridae > Protopterus > Protopterus annectens. Next base: position 121,931,826 of record NC_056744.1, on the reverse strand, counting down.
TTAGTAAGGAGCTTTTGAGTTAGTGATCCACCACTTTAGTGGACCTGTCTATCACAATGTCCTGTGCCTTTTCCATTGTGTAGAGTATCATATCAGTAACCATTTATCACACTTGTAATAATGTCCTATTTAGGTCACCCACAGCATTTACATTCTGCTCTGTTCCCTGACAAATCTGATTTGGATACTACATGTCTGCATCAGCTTTATTCAGGAGGTGCATGTTGTGTGTGTGTGGGTGGCCTGCTGTAGCATTTCATTACCCCCTGCCCTGACAGTGAACTTTTCCAACCATTCCCTCCCTCACTTGCATGGCCATGTCAGTACATGTAAATCTGTAGGCAAAACATGTATTCAGTGAGTGTGTATAGTATGCTGTGGGATGCCAACAGATATGACCCCAGCTCCCCTTTATGGACATATTTGTGAGCTATACTTAGTGCAATAAACTTCCTTTCCCATGTCTGTTCTGCACCCATGGCCATAGGATTCCTCTCTTTTAATCATCTGTTTATCAAATGCAGTTAGTCCCAGGTGCAGGCTTCCCCCTGTTACATACTGTAGCCATGCCCATCTTGTGACCCTGGAATCCCAACCCTGCTGTGGCACATCTTCACAATGTTTCTTTTGTACAGTGTTGCCCCCCTCACAAAAAAAAAAAAAAAACACAGGGCAGTGGTGCAATTTTATGCCAGTGTCTTGGGTTTCTAGTTACATGTACATCACAGTGTTTGCCTCATTGTGACACAACATACACCACATGGTTTGTTGTTCATGCTGAGGTACATTAAGAGGCAGGGCTTCTTTCTAAGTTCTATAATGCCTTCTTTGACTCTGTAAAGGTGAAAGTCTACAGAATTTATATAGAAATGCATCTATTCCACAACTGCACAGAATTGAATGGGGTTTAGCAAACTGGTATTGATGCTTTATATAATTTTGAAAAGTGTCAGGTTTTGTCATGGTTATGCCAGTCAAACTACTTTTTCCCACTGTTTCTTTATCTCTGCCATAGTAGCTCTACCTAGACATGCTGGCAACAACTTTTCATGTCACAATGAACATGAGGCATGTGTACCACCATAGCACCATGGTGAAAGGCTACTCTGAAGCAATGGGGAGCTAAAGTAGCACTACAGTACGATACTACATAGCACAGCACATAGTCCACACACATGCATCTGTCTGCATAGACATACAATTTTTGTTGCTTCTGAAGCAGACCTGAGGCAGTGACTGTGGCTATTACAGAAACCATGGAATGCAGAGTTCCTGCTTTATGTGTTAGTGAGAGGAAATGTTCTTGTTCTTCCTGCACAGAGATTTTCAGGAGTACTTTCTTTGACAATATGATGGGACCTTGTGGAAAGTGGTGCAATATAAGTGCTTTGTGAAGACAATGGAAAACTAAAACATAAAAAAGGCAAAACTGAGGGGATGTCATATACTGCAGAGCAAACTTGTGATACATATACAGCTGTTTGTAACTGAATGTTCATTAATGGGTGCTGCTTCCTCTTTCTGAGTTGCAGTATCTGCTGTGCTTATTATTTTAAGTTGGGGGTACAGAGGTGCTGCCCTCTTCTTGGAGGGTCTAGGCGGTATGACCCTTATGAAAACAGTTATGGCCCTTCCAATTTCAGCAGAAGGAAGCATTTCCATGTATACTGACTTAACCAATCAAAGATCAAGGAATCTGTTAAAAACAGGAGTCACTATGGTAGGTCCTTATAACACAATGTAAATATTTTTCTTTTGCTTATAACACTATACATGCAACCTACAATAATATACCAGTATTGTTATTCTTAAATAGAAATGTGTAGTTCATATGTCACTTAGTGGAACTACATGGTTGGAGGCAATATAAAAAAAAATGACAGCATATAAGGAGGAAACAGATTATGTGATGTCAATTTTCATTCATTCCTCAACATGTGGGTTCGGATCCAATCCTATGATTTGACTCTTTCACTTTTTTTTACAGCTCATGGATACTACAAGCTCTCAAGCTCCTTCCTTACCCATAGTGCAGCAGTTCCCCTGTTTCTCTAGATATCAGTTGCCAGCACTGTGTACAGATGAAGTCACTGCAGCTCTCGAGCATTGGTTTATAGAGGTGTGTGTATGTATCTGTATAACTTACTTTTTCACTAAATTTCCTCCCTTGACCTACGTATTTAGCTTAAATCTTTTTTACCATTGCTGATACTTTTTTCTTTTATTGGTATGGATTGGTAGCTCTTCTATACCATCGTTGCTAATTTTTCCTTTATCTTTTGGTAATTCTCTTCATACCATTGTTGGTACTCTTTCCTTTTTTATATAAAGTAAAAAAAATAAAAACTTCTTTTTGTCTACTTAGGTTAGTATTTACCACTATGATAGCAGTTTAAAATGATGGATAAACCATCAGGCTTTAAAAAGCGTGGCAAGTGAGGACATAAAATCCCATTGTCTGATGCCCATGATTTCTTTACTGCTTGGGTTCAGACCATTTGCTGTCTTCTTGCTCTATTTGTAAATCTTTAATTCCAAGAGCACTGGTGGACAGGAAGAACAATTTAATCCTCAAGGGCCTTCTTCCTTTGGCCTTCAGAGACTTGCTTACTGGAGATCAAACCTCCAACTCGGATAAAAAAGAAGTGAAGAAAAGACATCCTGACCAGCCCAGATCCCCTCATTCTTCTTCGGATCTGATTACAAAACCACTTAAGAAAACTCAAAAGACTTCATATCCTAAAGGCACACCTTCTAATCCAACTGCCTTGGATACCAGATCCATTTCTTCATATCCGGCTCATTCTGATCTGAAGCATCTACCTAGAACTAGGTATGCATCTTTCTGTGATCCTGTTCCCACTAGGCTCCCATCCCTGTTCCTGGAAATATGCTGCCACTCAAGATCTCCCTTCATAACTTTTTCATATTCTTCCAGAAGTCTCACAGAAGCTGATGTGGACAGAACGATGAGGAAATTTCTCTCGGCACAAATTCAGATAGGAGTTCTCCCCCATGGGTCCAGCAACCTTTACTAGTACTACTCCACCCAAATTGGCTCCTTCTCCGATCCATCCATTGGCTGTAGAGGCCTTGGATCTGAGACTTCCAGCTCTGTATATATTGGATCCAAAGACTGGTTTATCTTTGGATCTCATATATTCTTTGGTAGTGCACCACCTCTGAGAATGTCAGAGCCGCATGACTCTTGGAATCGAAGCATCATTGTTGGATCTGAGGTGTTAAAGTTGACACCAAAACTGTCAGAGCAGTCTCTGCCCCTCAGAGCCTTGGCATTTGCTAGCTCAGTTCTGACCTCTGCCCCAAGTAGTGTGCCTTCAGGTTAGAGGGAGCTGCTGGTCTGGAAGCATGCTTTCTTGGCTCCAATGGCTTCCTTCTCCCCTGGGTATTTTGCCTTTGAAGTGGTGGAGAGAGTGTTCTCTTCTAGAGGTCAGACATTTCCTCCTCCCTCGGATCCTCTCTCTGGATCCCAGATATCCTTGTGCCTTGAGCCAAAACATTCTCTTCTACAGGGACAGCCAGCCCAAAGTCTCCAGGCTACCCAGTAGGGTATAATTATTTCTTCTTATACTTCTTTGGAACATCCAACTGAAGAAGTCTCTAGGAAGAAGAAGTGCAAGAGGAGGCACTTGGATTCACTTCAGGAGTCGATCACAGAAGATACAAATTTCGATGAAGGGGAAGAGTCCCCAAGACCACCACCTGATGATGTCTAATTTGGGAGACATTTTACTGATCCTAAAACAAAGGGGTGGTTGGTCTACCTATAACCCTTCTCAAGAGGAATTGGTACTGCTGGAGGCATTTCTTTCTGGCCCATCTACTTCCTGGGTGACTCTGCCCACTGATGAACTCATTGATTTGATCTCTTGGTGGGCATGGAGGGAGCCTGATTCTGTTGAGCCAATCCTCAACAGACCAAATAGGATCCTGGCACCCTCTGATGGAAAGAGAGTTCTCGAGCAAAGGAGTACCAGTGGATGCTATGGTCATAGCAGCAACCACAAAGAATGAACTCATCGAACAGAGTTCCTCTGTTCATCTCCCTAACAGGGAGTCTAGGGCATTGGACAGATTTGGGAAGCATGTGCATGCATCAGCAACCTTTACACTCAAGTCCCTGAATTACGTGACACACTTCACCAGATTACACAGGATTTGATCAAAGAACTTTCAAAATCCCTGTCTGGGACCAGTACTTCTGAGGCAGAGACTTCTATTGCATTACAGTTGATGACTCTACAATCTATCTCTAATTCCTCCATGAGGCTCATAACACATGCAGCTGAAGGCATTTCCATCAGAAGGCATGCCAGGATGTGCCTATGTGATTTTGTGGAGCCCTTCAAGCCATCCTTTGTCAATGTTCCCTTTGATGGAAGTTCATTATCTGGCCCTCAAGGTTAAAGACACATTCCCCAGGTGTGAGCAAGATGGTAAGACCCTGTCTGCAGTGGGCATATGTTTTTCGACTCCTCAAAAGTCCTTTTTGAGGAATCAACAAGGTGGTTGAAAAATGTGGTTCAGGAAATCCCAGGGTCCATTCCATGATCGACATGGATAGAGTTCCCCACAGGGGCAGAGGGAGAACTCTAATGGAAGACTCCATCAACGTGGAAGAGGATGCCCACAGAACTAGGGGTCCAGAGATTCCATTTCTGATAGACCCTATCAGTGCTCCTGAAAGGAGGCCTGATTGCCCACCTCTGGAGGCAGTCGGGTCATTTATCTCTGCACCAGAGATCCTGGCTAGACATTACAAAAGATACTTGGGTGCAGAGGATTTCCAGAGGTTATATAATTCCCTTTTCTCTTCCACCTCAATCAGTAAACGAAATTCCTGATGTTACACCCAGTCAGATGAAAACAGCAGCTCTAGAAATACAAAAGCTGCTAGAAAAAACAGTCTTCCAAGGGGTCCCCCCAGACCAGAAAGTATCAGGAACTTTTTAGTGCCAAAGAAAACAGGGGACTGGAGACCATTTTTGGATCTCAGCATTATGAAACAATCTGTTCAGTATACCAAGTTCCAGATGGTCACAGTTCAGTCTATACTGCCTTTCCTGTACAAGGACAACTGGATGTGCTCAACAAATCTCCAGGATGTGTACTATCACATAAAAATGAAAAGGCATTCCAGGAGATATCTATGCTTCAGGCTGGGAACCAATCATTACCAATTCAGAGCACTGCCCTTTGGTCTCATCCAAGCCCACAGGGTGTTCACCAAATGCATGACAGTAGTAACAGCTCACTTGAGACCTCAGGAATTCCAGGTTTTTCCTTATATGGATGACTGGTTCATAACAGCTTTGACCAAGCATCTTCTGATAACAGCTTGAGACTGTGTACTTCAGATTTGTTCCAATCTAGAAATTAAAATCAGCCACAACAAATCTCAACTAGAACCATCTCAAACATTAAAATTCATAGGGTCCTTATTCAATACAACATCAATGACAGCTTCTCTCCCTTTGCCAAGGGTACACGCTATTCATTTCCAAGTCAAGAAAAAAATTCAAAACTCATCTCTGTCAGCCCGACTGATTTTACAAACCTTGGGACCAATGTCCGCAGTGATACTTCTAGTTCCGTTAGCAAGATACCATATGAGAATTCTTCAATGGACATTAGCAACCCATTGGTACATTCTACATCAGCTTGTGTCCACCAAGATCAGTATAACTCAGGCATGCAAAAAGTACCTTTGGTGGTAGACTCACTCAGATCAAATACTACCAGGTCATTCATTCATCCTCCCTCAGCCCAAGGCCATGGTGATCCTGAATGCTTCCCAGATTCGGTGTGTGGGGGAGGCGTTTCTTAGGAAAGGCTGTCCAAGGCACATAGTTCCCTGAAGAGGCCAACATGCATATCAAGGTACTGGAAATGACGGCAGTACTCCTAGCTTTGTTGGCGTTCTAAGACCCTCTCCCTTCTGGAATTATTGCATTTCAAATGGACAGTATGTCAGTAGTATGGTACATCAACAAACAAGGAGGAACCAGACCTTACCCCTTATGTCGAGAAGCTATGAGAGTGTGGCAATGGATGATCTCTTCAAATCAATTTCTGATAGCAATGCACATACCAGAGAAATCCAGCATCATAGCAGACAAGTTGAGCAGGTTCATACTACTACCTCAGGAGTGTTCTCTCAACAAGTAAGTGGTAGAGATAAGTTTTCACCATTGGGGCCAGCCATGCTGTGACCTATTTGCATCTCCCCTGAACAACAAGTGCAGCAGGTTCTTTGCCCTAATACCCTTGTTGGGGGAGTCACCAAGAGATGCTTTCCTACAAGATTGGCCCCTAGTTCTCCTCTATGCTTATCTGCCAACTCCCTTAATTCCAAATTTCTACAGAAAGCATCCCGGTTGAAGAGCAAAGTTATCCACATTGCCACTTACTGGCCATGACAAATTTGGTTTCCTTTCTTTTGGCCTCATCTAGTTTACATGCCTTGGTTTCTGGATCCAATTCCAGACCTCCTGTCTCACCCGACAGACATGATTCACCAGGACATTTTGGGCCTAAAGCTGACCGCATGGTTTCTCCAATTCTATTGATAGCCAGACAACCCAAGCTCTCTTCCCTAGTGCACCACATTCTTTAGTCTTCCCACAAAGTTCCCACTAGAAAAAAACAAGAGCAAATGGAAAAGATTTGTCATTTGGGTGCAGCAGCAAGACATCGATCCTTTTTCAGCAACAGTTCCTAACATTCTTGAATTACTGGCTTCTGTTTTTAATGATGGGGCTAGTCCCTCAGTGGCTAAAGTTCAGTTAGCTGCCATTTCCATTTTCCATATTGAAGCTGATAATTCCATGTTGGTTTCTTCATGTTTTTGTAAGGCATTTATAAAAGGAACCTTTCTACTCAAACCAACCTTTAAAGATCATACTCCACCGTGGGATCTGAATTTAATGTTACAAGCCCTGACTCAAAAACCATTTGAACCAGCTACAAAATGTGATTTTAAATAATTGACTTGGAAAACTATTCTCCTGATAGCCATAACTTCGGTTAGAAGAGGTTTGGAACTTCAGGCTTTATCCTCTAAGCCTCCTTATTTAATATAAACCTCTTGTCTGCATACATATTCTAATATTCTTTCTTTTTCATTAATCAAAACAAGGCTATTTCCAACAACTTTCTTTAATTTTAACAATACATTTTCCTTTATAATATTATTAGCATGGTATGTATATTATCTAATAGTTTTGATCAAGTTTTAATATTTCACTGTCTTTCAGTTTTATTGTTTAATATTTTCTTTGTGCGCAGAATGTTCACTTATTCCTCATTTGTTTTGTTGTTAGCATTTTTGCTGCATTTCACATGAAGGATAAAGGTCATATTTATAACATGGAATTATATTTATTTCTCCACTTATGTGCATACCATCTTTATTTTTTCTCTCTCTTTAGTGTTACTTCTTACACATTTTTTCTTACTTTCTGTCATTAACTGTTTATTGTACTTGTTTATCCCCATCATCATCAACCCCCTTTTTCCCATTTTTACATGGGGTTGGGGTGTTGTGTTAACAGTTACCATCTCTCTCAGTTCAATGCCATGTTCCTGCCTGACTGTCACAGATCTTCTCTCACACAATCCATCCACCTCTTTGCTGGATGCCCTTATTTCCTCTTACTTTCTTCCACTCTGTCCCAAATCTTCTTCATCAGATTGCCTTCTGCTTTTTTGCATGTGTCCAAACCACTGTATTCTGTTCTCTTTCATCTTTTCTGCAACTGGAGCTACTTTGGCTTCTGTGCTTTATGTCCTCATTTCTTCATCTGTCCCACGTGTGCATCCTGCCACCCTTCTCAGGCACTTAACTTCCATCACTTCTAGCTTCCCCATCTACTCTACCGTTACTACCCAGGTTTCTGTACCATACAGTAATACTGGTTGCACCACTATCCTGTGCACCTTACTTTTCAGCTTCTTTGGCATTTTTCTGTCATACACTACACCTGACACTTTATGCCAGTTGGCTGCAGCCCTTCTGATTCTAGCTTTGACCTCTTCATTCAGACTTCCTTTCTCCTCAAACACCCTCCTCCCAGATACTTGAAACTATTAACCTGTTCCACTGTCTTCCACTCTATCTCAGTTTTCAGCTTCTTCTAATTTCTCCAGTTTGCTGCCATTACCACTGTCTTATCTGTACTTAGTTTCATCCCATGTGCTTTCAGTTTTGCATTCCACTTCCCTATCCTTTGCTGAAATTCTTGCTCAGAGTCTGTGCACTGATGAGCAGGTTGTTGCTGGTATCCACTATGAAGGGTGTCTGACTATTTTCATCTTTCTGTTGTTGCCTTGCAACCTGATAACGTTTCTTTGTGCCTCCTACTAAGTCCTTTTCCAGTATCTGGTAGAGTGCCTCTGATGCCTTGTTGTTTGCTATTGCAACTCCTTTCTTAGGCTCTTTATTAGCCAACCAGTATTCCTTCCTAGCCTGGTCATTTTTTTTCTATCGCCTTCTTTTTTCTGTACTCCTTCTCTCTTTTGATGGCTTCCTGGACTTCTACATTCCACCACCAGTTTTCCTTATATACTTTATTTCCATACATGGCTCAGCCATATATCTGCTCTGTAGTCCTCACAAATGCTGTTTTGAGGAGCTGCCATCCTTCTTCAACCCCACCTCCTCCTCTTCTTGGGGTGCTACAGCCCTGAGTAATTCCTTGACATATTGTACTTTCTTTCCAGTCAACATCCAGGTCTTTAGCCTGGTCTCTGTTGAGCTTAGAGCCTTCTCTGACCACGGCTTGCAGCAGATTGTGTCAACCCATGGTTTATGCTGTGGGCCGACTGTTTCAGTTGAGGATGACTTTGTAATCATTGATTGTATCCCAGTGCCCTTTCCTTACGAGGAGGAAGTCTACTTAAGTTGCATGTTGGGCACTCTTGTATGTGATCCTGTGACCTTCACTCTTTCTGAGTCATGTGTTGGCTACTTATCAAGCCATTTGCCAGACAGAAGTCTAGAATGGCCTCTCCTTCTTTGTTCCTGTTGCCCCACCCATGGTGACCCAGCAAGTCCTCATATCCTGTTTTGTCTGTACAGATATGTGCATCAAATCACCCATTATCAACACTAATTCCTATTGTCCTGCTTTATGTAGTTTCTAAATGCACTCTTTTCCTCATTATCACAACCCTGCTGTAGGGCATAGGCTGAGATTGTGAATACTGCCCTGTCATTACACTGGAGTCTGACTGCCATGAGTCTGTCACTAATTCTGATGACATCCATCACTGCCTTCTGATGCCTCTCACCACAATTCCCACACCATTTCTAGCCTGTCTTCTTCCTGAGTAATAGATGCACTGCCCTTCCATCTTATCTCTTGGCTACATAGGACATCCAGCCTCCATACTATCATGTCATCCATTTTCAAGCTGCGTCCTGTCAGTGAAGCTTCACTGAGTATAACAATTCTCAGTTTTTTACATCTAGCTTTCACTCAACACAGCTATCTCAGGTAACCAGGCTGGGCAACTGGCCCTCCTTTACCATTGTAGATGCCCAAAGTGGTTGACCTATATAACTCTTCCCCTACACGGCACCATGTAGAGTTTGTGCTGCTGCCCACAGCTCCATTCATTGGCAAGTATGAGGTGGGAGGAAACCCCCAGAGACAGAGGGAAAACATGTAAACTCCAAACTGGCATTGGCTGGAGTTCAGGACCAAACCTTGTGCATGGGAGGTGAAGACCTTAACATTATGACAACTGATCTTTCTGGTCAGTTGTCACTATCTGGACATATTTTATTGTTCAATGTATACCAGTATTCAGAGCAGTGGCCATGTTAGAACAGACTCCACATTTGCAGAGAATGCCAAATGGCCAACCCAAGAATCTAGTGACATCTTAAAAGTGTTCACAGAGATGAGAGTTACATATATAAATTGGGAGTTAACTCCATAGATGATTGATGTTGTAAAAAGCTAATTTGAACCGCCTTCCAGTTCTACTAGAACCAAGATGGTAATAAAGATTAGTATTCTCTAGTAGTATTTAAGGAATGCAAGAGATTACTGACAAGGTAAATCTTCTAAACTGTAGCCAAGCTTTAAAAGCGATACCAGAACATTTCTAATTTATTAATCACATATATGATTCTGACATATATCCCCATCTGGAATTAATTATCAATTTCTTCATAAATTTTCCATTCTAAAATGTTTGCATGTATTAATTGTAATATTCTGCAGTCTGTGTAAATCTTAATCTATTTATTATACATTAGTATAGAGAACTTTTCATGTCTAATGTGTGCATGTTTAACTGCATTATCAATACCTCTGACCTTCTCTGTCACTTTTGTATTAAGGTAATCTGCATTCATCATTTTTGTGTTCTTACTATATAGATCAATGGTTTAATCTGCCGCAATTAAACAGAAGAGTCACCCTCATCCATTTTCCTGCTTTAAATAGGTCATAGCACTATTCTAAAGTGCAACTACCATGGTTCATTACTGATCATCTCCCCTTTGAATCTGACCCCTCATCATTGTTTCAGTCACACAGCTGACTGGTTTCCATTTTATCTGTCTCTGTGATGGTCTAGCTGTGACCTTGATACTGGAAGTGCTGAAGTTTACTCCCCATGTCTTGCTGTGGAATGTGAGCACCAAATTTCCCTTTTACTTCATAAAGTTTCCCTCTAGGATAGCTACTCCCCACTGTGCAGTCAAGCACTGGCACTGCCATACCATTTGTTTCCTTTCACTACTTGCTAGTATACCTTCTATTTTACATCACATATCCTAACATTGAACCCTCCACGTCTGACCTGAACTCTGATTCTACTACTTTTTACTTTGCATTCTTTCTGATTTCATTATCTGCACTATATTGCAAAATTTCTGCTGTATGTATTGTCCCTTCTTATCCTTTTGCCACACAAAACCTAATCCATCAGTTATTCTTACTTCCCAGTTTATCTTTTTATTTAAACATATTTTATATCTTGGTCTTTTACTAGTCATCGTGGGATTTTGTGTCTTATTATTTGAGCATTAGCTAGCCCTGCTACTAAGCCACCATTATATTGTCCATTTCATGTCCGCTAAGGTGTATTCAAACATAAGCTCCAACTCAGTGTGCAACTCCACTTCATTGTCTTTAAGATTGTAATCTCTGCAGTCACAATCCTTCAGTCATCTGTTAATATGCACTGGGTCAATGAAGACCTTTAATACTAGTACCATGAAATTCAAAATATCCATGTATTATATTTTCTGTATTTTATACCAAACAACATGCATTGAAGGGGTATTAGGAATAATCCTTATAATTAACTGAAAAAGGCAGGATATTTCCCTTTGTGTTTTAAAACTGTATTTCTGTATAACCATGGAGTTAGTTAAGGGAAGAGATCTCTCTCTTTTGTAAAAATGTTAACAGCAAATAAATTCACATGGGGCATTGCAGTGATATGTATTAATCAAGGGAGAAATAATATTTAGAATTAACATAAATGATAAAACAGATCTTGGAATTAGTATCTAATTTCAGAATATAGGTGAAAGATAAGCACTTGTTTTCTTAGTGTAGAAAGCTCAATTAAACCATCAAATGTGTAAGAAATTCATTATTCAAGAGAAAGGTGCTTGGTATTAGTTCAGTTATTATAACAAAGGGTATCAGAAATACTGTACTCATCATTTGTATGCCTTCTGAGAGCCTTATGTTGTGTTGGTCATTACTGCTGGCAGCAAATCAACTGAAATCTTTAGCATCACAAAGATCCTTTGTAACCATGATTGCTCAATCTGCACAGTAAGCAATGTCTCCCTGTGGGCCCAAAAATAAAACTGCATGGTTTAAAGGCATAATACGCGAGTTAAATATAATTTTGTGCATGTCACACTTTGCTTCCATGCATACACAAATTAAAAAAATAACCAATGCACATAGTTTTAACTGCAAACATTTCTTGACTGAAGATGAAAGTCACTTCATCACATTGCATTGTCAGCATTTTGCCACTGCCAGTAATATAAGTCTCTCTTTTCTAAGAATTAAGTGAATGTCATTGGCCAGTAAAAGTGAGCAGAGTTTGAAATCAGGTATGCCCTTTCATGAAAATAATTTTTGGTCTTGAGGAGGAGTTAAACAGAATAAAACAAAAAAAGGAAGAAAGAGAAAGTAGAATTGTTTTATTTCGTGAATATACAAAAAATGTGGAAAACTCATATTCCGTAGGCAAAGCAAGCACAGAATGCTTAAATATATGCCAGAAATAAATGTGCAGAATATTATGTGGCTCTTGCACATGAAACCTGATGCACTCCTCTTAAAAACTGCATATGCACATGCAGCCTCAGACACTTGTATACACACACACACACACACACACACACACACACACACACACACACACACACACACACAAGCACACATGCATGCATATATATACATACACACACACACACACACACACACACACACACACACACACACACACACACACACACACACACACTTGTATCAGAACTCTATTTCTCTTTATTTATTTACACATTGTATAGTATAGTTTAGAGAATTGGCAACCTGTACATCACCACCCTGATTGGAGAAAGAAAGATGTTCATCATATTGATCACTGCTGCAGTAGCTGTACCTATATGGGTTATCCTTTGCCAAGGATATAACAGCCAGACAGCTTCCAAAGCTTCAGGACACCTTCCACATGCCCAAACTGTCAGGCAACTTGAGAAGAGCTGACTAAAAGACAAGTTTGGGCACCAAACCCTTCAGAGCTTTACTCCTGCCAAACAGTACACTTCTCTGAATCTTTTCAGGATCGACGGTCGGCTTGTACTGTTCCTTCACTGGGGTGATAAGTACCTTTGGGAGGGATAAAACTTCCAGTTAATAATTTTGCTTATTACTTATACTTTCCTCTTCAGAAAGGTTATTTTGAAGTTAGGAGTTTCTGCTTTAACTGACTGTCACAAGACTGTACTATACTGATCTTTACTTTTAAATAGAAACAATTTTTTCCTGTTATTTTAAAAGTTGTTTAAAATAACTGAAAACCATTTTTTTCTGTGGAGAAATTGTGTTTAAAACACTATGCCGGTCCCGTAAAATAAAATAAAGTGCTTTTTACTGCATTTGTCTGAGGAAAAAACATGATTTTTTTAAATACTTTTTATTTGCTGCCGGTTTTCCCTGGTAATGAGGCACAGTTTTTGGTTTGACCATGGAACAAACTGTCTGTCCCATGGTCTGCCCTTCTTCCAGCCACAAAAAGAAAAAGTTAATAACCAAACCGCATATGCCTCTGATACAGGTGGGTGACACTGCTGTGGCCATTTGTTGCACCTCAGACCACTCATCTTTTACCCCAAAGTCCTCAAGTAGCACCTACAGCTATCAGACAGCCATGTCCGTAAGGATAAGCCATGTCCACTGTGGCTGTTAAAAGTACCTTCAGTGGGTAAGGGATAGCCACTTTTGTTGGTCCTAGGAGAGGAAACTGGGACAGTGAATGTTGTTCTCTGCCCTAGGAAACCTGCTGCAGTCACTAATAACACTGTCAGCCCTATGTTTCCTGTCAAAAAGAAGCAGAAAACCAAACATGAATGTATTCATCCGCAAATTTCCTTACAAAAAAAAGAGTACTTTTCTGGGTCTGGCTCAGGGTTTAATTCAGGGTATTGATCCTTCGTATAAAGTAGTTCCTAGTAAAAGAAAGAAGAATACTTCCTTTCCTGAAAAGATTCAAGATTCAAAAGCTGGGCATGACAAGGAAGGTAGAGGTAAGGAGCTTTCTTCTCAGATTTCTGATTCAGACTCAGAGGAGGAGAGCTCAATTTCTGATTTTTCCGGGGGGGGGGGGGTTCTTTCTCTCAGAATATTTCTAGAATGTGCCAGTGTTTTCAGTGGGAGAACACAGAGGTTTTTCGGTCTCTCAAAAACTACTATGAGCCATTACTGAAGAAATTTCCAGAACCTGTACCTATTCCTCTAGTTTTATCTGCCTTGGAGGACGTGTGTGTTTCTGCCTGCAATTTTCCCTGGCAGTCAGACAGCTGCTTCAAAAAATGCAGATAGGATATATAAAGTTCCTCAATCTTTTTAGTTTTTCTACACTGTTCCCTAACCTGATCCAGCAGCTATAGCTTTAATTAATCATTCTGCTGCTAAACACTTAGTTATTTGCAGTCCTACAATTTCTGATAAGAATGGGAAGATTATTAATAAGTATGGAAAAAGTATATGTTTCTGCAATTTTGATTTTCAGAATTTTGATTTGTAAGGCTCATATCATAAGGTTTGTCCTAAGTAATTGTAAATAATGTTTCCTCTGTAATTTCTTATGGTTAGGAAAAATCTGCTTAAATAATTTATTTTCTTATACTGTCCAAGTCACTACTCATTGTGTGTGTGTGTGTGTGTGTGTGTGTGTGTGTGTGTGTGTGTGTGTGTGTGTGTGTGTGTGTGTGTGAGACTCTGTTGATACTTCTTCTATGGTTATGGTCACTGGCACTGTTTGGGGGAGGTTTGCATGACTTTGTTCTTAGAAGCTCCCAGATGATGTTAAAAATGAGATTTTAAATTCTACTTTGGATAGAGAGTTAGTTTTTGGCCCCTCTGCTTCAGAGGTGACCAAAAAGTGTGACGAAAGGGGTAAGCTGATCCAGGGAATCTCTTAAGATTTTTCATCCCTCTTTTTCAAAATTCCCAAGGGATTCTTTAACTTCTCATTCATTTCTGGCAAGAAACAAAATAAATAGTCTCAACAAAATGCAGGTAAACAGAAGTTAAAAGAGGAAATGGCATGGGGGTTCCAAAAATAACTCTGGAAACTCTCAAACTAAGGACAGTCCAATAAGTCAGAATGACAAGTTAAGAGACTTTGTCACCCACTTTTCTCTTTGACAACAGACAGTCTCAGGTAAATGAGTTCTGAAGATCATTCATCAAGGTTACAGGTGGCAGTAGGAGGAAATTCCTCCTTTCCAGGGGGGTAATTCCTCATCATCCAGATCAGACTCTTATCTCTGCCTATCATCACATGCTGTCCCAGTGAGTGATAAAATCATTTCTCCCTTCCCAGGTGGGAAAGGGGTTTTATAGGTTCATAGGTTCATAGGTTAGTACTAGGCTATCAGCCCTAGGGCCTATACAAGCCTAGCCATAACAATTCCCTGAATATTTCTTCCCACATTATTTACTTTCCTGGACCCCTGTCTAGCAGGGCGACTGACGTGATCCCTGGGGTGAATTTCCTTTCTCCCATCCAATCGCCAAGGTTCCTCTTGAAGAGGTCCAAAGAGGCACTCTGCTTGACATGTATGGGTAATCTATTCCAGAGTCTGGGGAGTCTCTGGGTCAGGAACCTATCCCTCCAACATGTTTTGTTTATTGTGATGACAAGGTTTAGATCCCTGGAGCGTGTAGCTCTGAGGGATTGGGATTTCTTTAAGTGTAGCATGTCCAACAGCTCTGGGTTTGACATGGCCTTGTATGTTAAGCAGAGATCGCCTCTGAGTAGACGATATGCGACAGAGTATAGCTGGAGTTTTTTAAGGCGGTCAGCATAGGGCATCTGCTTTAGGCCTGTGATTCTTTTAGTGAGGTATTTCTGAGGCCTTTCCAGTTGTTGCAGATGTCTTGAGAGGTACATACCAAATGGGGCATTGTATTCTATAATGGGTCTAATGAGGGATGAGTACAGTGGGACAATGACCTCCTTTTTCTGGATGAAAAGCCCTTCGTGATGAGGTGTGCCACATAGAAGGATTTCCTGACTGTTGTGGCGATGTGGTTATCGAAGGTGAGACCACTGTCCACCTGTGTCCCTAAGTCTCTTATCACACTTTCTGTGTTTAGTGTACTGCCACCTATATGGTATTTCATGGATACATGTTTTTCCCAAAGGGGATAACAATACATTTCTTGGCATTGAGCTTGAGCCCATGGCTCTGGCACCAAGCATCTGTTTCTGTAAGGCCCTTTTGTAGAGTATCCACATCATTTGGGGATTCAATAATGGCTCCCAGTTTGCAGTCATCTGCAAACTTTGTTAGCCACAGTCCCTTAGTGTTGACCTGTACTTCAGAGAAGTAGATGCCAAACAAGAGCGGCCCCAGGACTGAACCCTGAGGTACTCCACTTGTCACTTGTCTGGAGCTGGATTTGGAGTCGGCTACTTTTACAGTGTGGGTTCTTATCAGTAAGCCATTTAGCAACCCATTGGGTGACATAGGGATTAATGCCCAACTTAGTAAGTTTATCTATGATTCCAGAGTGGGGGATGGTGTCAAAGGCCTTGGCAAGGTCTAGATAGGCTGTGTGGACCACCTTACCCTTGTCCATGGCTCTGGAGACTGATTCAAAGAAGTCAATCAGGTTCAGGAGACAAGATCGGCCCTTCACAAACCCAAACTGGGTGGGGTCCAGTGTTTGAAGGTTGCCAATGTCTTTGTTTATAAGTTCCATGATAATACGCTCCATGGCCTTGCAGATAAGGCTTGTCAGACTGATGGGACGGTAGTTTCCGGGATCCAAGGTGGATCCCCCTTGTGGATTGGGATAACTATAGCTCTGCCACTCAGTGGGCACGAAACCTGAGGTGAGGCTATGATTAAACATGACACTTAGGTGAGGTGCCAGTTCATATTGTAGTTCATGTAGTACACAGCCCGGGATGTCATCTGGTCCCATGGATGCTGTATTCTTGGCTTTAGAGAGTGCGTTTTGTACCTGTGTGGCCGTTATTACTGGAATTTGGCAATCTTCTGGTATTGAGATGGGCCATTTAGCGGGTGAGAGTGGGGTGAAGTTGGCACTGAATCGATCTGCCAGGATATTGGCAATATCCTTCAGATCAGTATATTTAATGCCATTCTGTTTTAGCTCAGAGCAGATCTGAGCATTGCCATTTAGATTCTTGACATAATTATAGAATGCTTTGTGGTTGTCTTTGGAATCTTTGGCAATTTTATTTTCGTAACTAGCTTTGGAGGATTTTATGAGGCATCTCAGTTTCTTACTGAGGCTAGTAAGGGAGTTTTTTGCATCCTGGGATTTTCCTCTTTTCTACAAAAGTCTCTTCCTTTTGTTGTAAAGTTTGTTTATGGCAGGGGACCACCAGATTGGCTTCCTTTTTTTGGATGAGAGCATTTTGGCTCTACTTGGGATGGCACGATTCATGCATGAGTGGATGTGCTCGTACAGTGCCGTAGTGTAGGATTCAGCAGTTGAACTTTCAGTTCCCGTCTGCATGGGTGTCATGAAGTTTGTCACTTCTGACTTGAGTAGCATGAAGTTGGCTTTAGAGAAGTTTTTTATGGTGGTTTCTTTACTGGCGGGTTGGGGTGGGATGTGGATGTTAAGGGTGATTAGCTTATGGTCAGACCTGACTAACGAGTGGGTGACCATAGCTATGGAGCATTGATTTCCCATGTTGGTAATGACCAGGTCTAGGATATTGGAGCCCCTGGTAGGACTATGGATTAGTTGATCCAGGGCGTTGGAATTTATGAATTCCAAGAACCGTTGCGCAAAGGTGTTGGGACATGAGTAGTTTTCCCAGTTAATGGCAGGGTAGTTAAAATCACCCAGTATTAGGGTGTTTGGTTCTATCTTAATATTTTCCAGTATGTTTAGAAAGGTGTAGTGAGAATCTTGGGGTATGGTGGGGATCTGTAGCAAGTTACAATTTGGATTGCAGTCTTACCTAGTGTTAGTTGCACTTGGAGAATTTCAGACACATTGTGTTGGCCAACTAGCCTGGTGGTGTGAATATCCTTGGTGAATATTGACACTCCTCCACCTTTAGTGTTTCGGTCCTGGTTTGGTGGCCGAAAAGTGTGGTAAGAGTTGTAGCCTGGTATTGCAGGGGTGCTCTCTGGAACCTTGAACCAGGTCTCAGTTACTGCACAGATATCGATGTTCTCCATTTTTAGGAGTGCCTCGAGAGAGTGCATTTTGAGGTTTAGACTTCTAGCATTGAATAGCATTACCTTCAGATTTTGCATGCTTGTACCTGTTATGGTGGTGGTTTTGTCCTTTGAAGTTTGCCTAAAAAAGGCACTATAGGGGTGGCAAGAACCTTAGCCAGTAACCTGAATCCCAGGGCGACAGGTGCAGACCATCTCTGGCAAAGCATCGTGGTCTGTCAATCATGTCATCCCAGGCAGACAGATACTGGATCCCCTTTGAATGACACCATACGCTTAGCCAATTGTTGAAGTCAATCATTTTATCCTTATATTGTGGTATCATTCTGGGCTAAGGCAGGATGCTACTCAGGGCTAGGGTCATACCTGCCTGGGCCACATGATCTGAGAGCTCTTCCATGTCTCTTTTCATGTAGTCCAGGGAGGTACGCTCAAGTCATTCACTCCAACATGGACAATGACAGAGTCATATTTGTACTTGTTGTGGAGTGACTTGAGTGCATGCGTTATGTGGCGGATCCTGGCACCCGACAGGCAGCTGACTGTAACTTTCTCCTTATTCAACCTGGTGAGAGGGACATCAGTGTGCCGGACTATAGAGTCACCTATGACTAAAGTGTTAGGTACATTGTCTTGCCTTAGGGGCTGTTGCTGGGTGGCACACTGGTGTTGTGAACTATGTGACACATTGGTTGTGATTGGTGTTTGTTTGCGTTTCAGCTTCAGAGGTCTTTGTTGCTTGGGCAGGTTACAGTTAAGGGCCTCTGCATATGTGGATTTAGTGTTGCTATATGTGGGTGTTGGTGGTGCTGGTTTAGAAGGGCTATGTGTTTCTTGAGGTGTAGTGTGGGTGTTAACCTTCTCCTCTTGACTGTTTAGCACAATCTTGGGTGGAGAGAGCTTTGCTTCCATTTTGGCTATATAAGTGCATCTCTCACAGGTTGTAGTGTTGGGTGGTAGGAGGAGAGGGTTGTCTGTGTACATGAGGCAATTGCTGCATTGCCCCAGTATGCCCAGATTCACCAGGTGGACAGGAGAAATCACTGGAAGCTGACCCTTGGACATGCCTGGTTTGGGGCTTTTTTTTTTTCTTTGTAAAGTATAGGAGCTGTTTCCTTAGCAAGGTACTTTGCAATTATAGGCTGTTTAGTGCCTACTATTAATTTCTCCTTGTTAACAAGGAGAGTGCAGTGTTTGTATGGGTTTAAGGCTTCCTAGTGCTTTCCAGCAGGTATTAGAGAAAGTGCTAGTCACAGGGATGCTTAAAGGTAAGATTGAAAAGAATGCACTCTGCAGTGTGCACTAGAGAAGTTAGATGTGAAAGTAGGTAACTTGAGTTTTACCTGTTTAAAAAGTTAAGGTTTAGTGGAGAGTTACTATTTTTAAAACAGCAAGATGGACTGAAAGGGGTGGTCACTTTTGTATTTTGGTTCTATGAAATACTGTAGGATGGCCAATAAATTTAAATAATTGAAGGGGTGGGATTTCAAAAGTGATGGTTTTGTGATTACTCACATAAGCCAGTGAAAGTAGAGATAAATGAGATATATGGTCAGATTAACATAAGAGGCGGGCAACTAGAAAGACAGTGGTATTTAACAAAACAACTTAAATGGGTGGTAGGGAGGGAAAAATTCTGCCTGACTCAGAACAGAGAGAGCTGTGGTCTCTTTTGAAGTTTTAATATACTGTTAAAACAGAATGCAAGCAAAACACAAGGTAAAGAAAACAAACTACAGTATTCAAAATATAGAAAGGCAATACAGAAATACAAAAAATAACAGCAAACTAACCTTTCCTTCACAGCAAAGTGTAGCAGAGTCTGGATGAGCCTTTCTGATAGCTGTAGGTGTTTTAGTGCCAAATGCAGAAAATGCTTGGAGACCAGTTCTGTATCTTTCTTTCCTAAACCTGTTTGTGATAGTGCCTACATTCAAAATGATGTCACTTCACAACCTGTTACCACATCTTCCTCATTCAAGTTTTCTGGTACCACATGATATAATGGATGCTTTTCATCAAATCCTTATTAATTCAGATTTCAGGCATTTCTTAAGGTTGTGTGTATCTGGATCACATTATCAGTTCTGTGCTTTATTCTTTGGACTATCCACTGGACCAGAAATGTTCTCAAATTTCAACCGCCAGTTATAGATCATTGCAGGCTACAGGGTGTCCACGTTTCATTATTTAGGTGACTTGCTTATCTTTGCAGAGTCTTTTTCAAAGTGTCAGGAATCTCTTTCTTGGGTGAGAGATCTCTTATACAAGCTGGGATTCCAAAAGAACATTCAAAAGCCTTTCTTGATTTCTTCTCACAGAGTTGTGATTTTGGGATGTTAGTTAGACACCACAGTTCAAAGAGCTTTTCTTCCACAGGAAAATAGATCTGTATCTACCTCTATTTTTTAGGGTTTTCATTCAGACGTTAGTCACTGGGAGGTAATACCTCAGTATTTTGGGTACCATGACTGCTATGATACTCATGATACTCTTGGCAAGAGTTCATATGACAAAGATACATTGGTATCTGAAGCCTCTTTGGTCTAGTGTGTTCAAATCCCACTGCTGTGGGACTTGTGGAGACAACAGATATCCCTAAATCCAGGTCTTCCCTTCTCCCTCAAAGTGGAGGATGTGTGGGACATCAAGGACAGATGCAAGCACTTAAATATAAAAGAGATGCTTACCTTGATCAAGGCACTCAACTCTTAATCTTTGGCCCCCAGGACTTCTTAAAGTTGTTACAGACAATACCACAGTCATGTGGTACTTCAAAAAGCAAGGGGGAATAAGGTCATACCTCCTTTGTAGGCTAGTCATATTAGCTTGGGATATAGCTTTACAGCACAATTTTAGTCTATAGCCATACAAAATTTCACCACAGCATAATTGTGTGGCAGACAAGCTAAGAAAAACAAGGGTAGACCCACACAAATGGAAACTAGATTGGGGATCATCCAAGATTTGATCCATCTGTGGAGACTTCCTCAAGTAGACGTCTTTGCCACCTCTCTGAAGAATTAGCTGGCACAATGCTTCTCTAAGACTCCATGAATGATGTCCTGAAAGAATCATTTCATTTAATTTCTTTTCATGTCATTATTTCATTTCTTTTCTTATGACAGAAATGTTCCTGTATGCCTTTCCACTAATATCCAGGATACATCTGGAGATTCAGAAGGAATCCTCTAAAGTCATTGTTGTGACTCCCTTATGGCCCAGGAAGCAGTGGTTCTCCCTTCTTTTGGAAATGGCTAGGAGCAATCACCACATGCTTCCTCACAGACTGGATCTACACACACACAAGACCAAGGGTGTTTGATACACCTTGACACCAATCAACTTCAATTGACTGCCTTGATGTCAGGGTCTTAATTCACTTTAGGCACTTATTTCCTGAAGGCATGCATCAGGTACTAATGGAAGCAATAAAACCTGCCACTAGAAAATCATATATTAGAAAATGGAAAAGGTTTTCTATTTGGTGCCAACAACATAACCAGCAGTTATTCAGGTATACCTGTTCTTTGGTTTTACAGTATTTGTGTGAGCTACTATCCTATGGCCTTTCTTACTCCTCTATTGATGTTCATTTGTCAGCCATTTCATCAATTCTGTCCATGGATCCTTCTCTTTCAATGCAGTCATCTCAAAATGTTTTTGAAAGATATTTTGCATAACAGGAATCCAAGAAAACTTGTGGCCATTCCTTAGTATCTTAACTTTGTGTTACAGAAGTTAACACTTGGTCGATTTGAACCTGACTGACTTGAAATCCTTAACATGTAAAACAGTTTTACTGATTGCACTGACTTCTGCAAGAACAGTATCGGAGTTGCAAGCTCTTATGGCAAGTCAGCCCTACCTTATTTTCTATAGTGACAGAGTTTCTTTGACAACTAATCCCTCTTCTATGGCTAAATTGGTATCTGAGTTTACATTAAGCCAAACTATCTAGCTCCCTATTTTCTTTCCTGAATCCAAAAATGAGGGAGAAAAGGATAATACATACTTTGGATGTCCACAGGGATCCCGATTAGATTATCAAACTTACACAACATCGAAATTTAACAGAATGACACTAAAATAACAAAAACTGAAAAGGACGAACGTCCACAAAATCGAATTGCATAGACTCGAAAGACAGCTGCGGGTGTTATACAACAGTTTGTTTTTTGAGACCAGGATGCATCTGAATGGAGATCACAGTACAGTGAGGATCAGGAAATTTACCCTTTTCCCCACTGTAGTGCGATCTCGGAGTTGGTATATATACGTTGTAGGGGGTGTGGGAATGCAGGCGAGCTTTCCCCCTTGCTAAAGCTTTAAAAAAGGTTGTATGGAAAGTACATAGTGAGTACCTTTTGTGTTTCATTTCAGTGATTTTCAAAAACTGTTTTGTTTGCTGTAGTAGTTGCTGTAAATTGGAGGTTAGTTTAAAGAGACATGTGTATTTCTGTGGTTTTGTATGAAGTAGAGTATTGGATGTAAGTTGCTTGCTTCAGTGTTGTTCATTTCGGTTACGTGTACATTCATGATTTTCAGGTTTCACTGTTTTGAATCATTCCTTTACATTTCAGTGTTGTGTGCTTTTGATAATCTAATAGGGATCTGTCTAGACAACTCAGGTACTATCTTGACAGAACTAAATCTTTCAGATCTTTGGATCAATTGTTCATTTCTAATGAAGGTAAAAATGAAGGGGCAACTTGTGTCAAAACAGACCATTTCCAAATGGTTGTCTCACAACAACAAAACAATTCCAGGCAGGGTCAAGGCCCACTCTACCAGGGACTTGGCTTCATACATGGCTTTTTGGAAGGGGTTAGATTCTAGAATTATTCAAGAAGCAGCAACTTGGTCCATTGTACATTCTTTTACAAAGCATTATAACACGGTTTCCTTCTCTAGGTCTAGATCAGGCTTTGCAAGGATCATTCTCCATGGGTCCTGGACTCCTCTTTCCACCTCTTAAATGTAGTAAGATAGGGTAATCTATCAATATAGCTAAGGCTACTTCAGCAATGATCACTATGATGAACACAGTACAGTTGTGTAAGAAAACTTGCCATCATACTAGATTTTTGAGTGATCACTTCTGAATGTAGCTACTGCCTCCCTCCTTCCAGCATGTAGAAGCTTAAATGGTGTAGTGGTATATTGCTCTGATTGTAGTGCACAGGGTCCTGGGTTCAAGACTTGGCAGGGCTGATTATTTATCTGTCTCATATCGTTTACTTAGAGGTGATCTCTGCTTGACTTACAAAGCCATGTCTGACCCAGCTCTGTTAGAAATGCTACATCTAAAGAAATCCCAATCCCTCCACACCACACGCTCCAGAGACTTCAACCTCATTACCACAATCAACAGAACATGCTGGAGGGACAGGTTCATAACCCAGAGAGTACCCATGCTATGGAATAGACTTCCCATACATGTCAAATAGAGCACCTCACTACTGGCCCTCTACAAGAGAAATCTTGATGAGTGGATGGGAAATGGAGAATTCACCCCAGGAATCACTCCAGTGGATCTACTCGACAGAGGCACTGGGAACTAAGGTCGGGTGACATGATGCCAGGGTAATCCTATGAGCTAAGCTTGTAAAGGCTCCAGAGCCATTAGCCTAGTACACACCTATGCACCTTTTCACATTGTTTTCTAGTATGTTGCTTATGCCAGGGTGTGATTATGATTTTTTTTATCCTTCCTGGCATTGTCCTTTTGGGGCTCAGCCTCCCTCTCCATGTTGGCAGGAAAGCTCTTCAGGTCTTGGCATCCAAACTTGTCTTTTAGTCAGCTCTGCTCAAGCTGCCTGACAGTTTGGGCATGTGGAAGGTGCCCCGAAGCTTTGGAAGCTGTCTGGCTGTTACATCCTTGTTAGGATATAACTCATATAGCTAAGGCTACCGCAGCAGTGATCATTCAAACATCTACTGTTAATGTAAGATTACTTATCCAGCTGTACTTTATCTAGTAGGATGTTAATGTACAGGTAATGCCCACTTGCCCACTAAACAATTAGTCTGCCATTTTATGGCAGCATATTAAGCTGTCATGAAGCTCAGACAATTAAAATCTAAACTGCCACAAATTTCTACACTCTCTAAACAGTGGTTTTCTGTTTAATCAGTACAAGTCAAATAAAATATAAGTTAAAACAAAGTCTCTGCATGCATTTGCTTTGATTTGTGTGTGTGTGTGTGTGTGTGTGTGTGTGTGTGTGTGTGTGTGTGTGTGTGTGTGTGTGTGTGTGTGTATGGTTCTTCAAGTGTGACTGCATGTGTGTATGACACTAAGTGCGAGTGAGTGAGACTGAGAGCAAGACAGCACAGTCTGGAACAGGCAATCTGTCAGACAGGGAACTCGGTCTTCTTCCATTAGTTGTGACCTTGTCTGGGACTCTAACAAAGGCAATGGCAATCAGTATATATCGGGAAAAATTCATAGTCTGCTGTGACCTTTATCACACTCCATGAACCTTTTTTTTGCTAGGTTCAGATAAGGGTAAAAACATTATATTAGCAATATTGTTTTTAGAAATCTCTCAAGTCATTTCGGGATCAATTCTGGAAGTCTGAGCAGTCTGTTATCCTTTGGGACTCATTTTTTAATTCATATATCTTCTGCTGCATCTCTTAGTTTTTATCTAGCTGATCTTATTTCAGACTAAAATTGCTGTAGCTTTTCATTCAGTGTCGTTATGTCACCCTCAACATCATGGAAAAACTCTTGCTGCTTGGGACCAGCTGTGTAGAAAACGTTGATCTCTCAGGCCACCAATGAGAGCTTAAAATGTGAATGAGTCAAATTTCTAATAAATATTTTGGTAATGCCACATGTTTGCTTCTCATAAAGAGTTAAATAATAGGATCTGATGTTGTCAAGTTCCATTCCTCAATGGATAGGACTACTCTATCTGCATGGCCTTTAGCCTCTGGTCCATTACTGAGTGTAGGAACAAACTTGTCTTGAAGGGATTTCTCCCTACTTCTGCAGGAGAATTGTCTAAGTCTGTGTCTTCTCTTTCTGGAGCCTCCCTTCTGGTATAAAATCCTTGGACTAATTTAGAGGGAGAAGAATGGCAAGGAGACAAGAAGTGCTCCCCTGATTATTGTCCTTTTTCTTAAACATCTTTGGCTTTGGCCTCTGAAAGGTTCAGATCATCAGATCCAATGCCTGTAAGATCCAGGACACTAACCTAACAAGAGCCAAGATTGTCATCAGGGTTGATCTCTTCCAGGCTCATTTTCCCCTTTCTTTAGGAGAGACCAGTACAAATATCTTCTAGGCCTATATCTACAGCTTCCTGTCTAAGATCTGTTAGGCCTACCAGAAACCTGACAGAAGGAGATGTGGATAGAATGATGATGAAGTTCCTCAGGACTCAAATTTAGCTGGGGTTCTCCTGGCTCCATCTCCCATCAGACCCATCAGCTTCAGCTTCATCCCTACCAATTGTTGCTCCTACCCCAATCCACCCTCCATCTTTTGGGACTCCAGATCTGAAATCTCCATTGGAGTTGTCCATATTGGACTTGAAGAGGTGGTAATCTTCCACTCCAATGACTTCTCTGATTCAACCAGTTCCACGTTCCTCAGATCTGGAGGGGTCTCAGAGTCAAAGGCTGTGCTTCAGTTCCAGGGGTAGTGGTTCAACTTCAAAATTGTCAGATCCATCCCTTCCTCTTTGAGCTTTAGCATTAGACATGTTTGTTCCTATGCTCAATAACATCCTGGTGGCCAAAGACCATATGAATAGAACAGTTCTATCCGATGAGGAAGGATGGAATCAGACAATGCAGATCTCTCGTTATGGTAAACACATAACTTTTGTATATTTCATATATTAATACTATTTTAGCAATTTTGGATTTCCAAGAAGGCTGCACATTAATCAACAGCTTAATTTCACATCTCCCAGTGTGGTAAAAGAAAGAGAGATAAGGACTAGAAATTCTGCCATTTGTAGTAAAATTCAGTTACTGGCTATTAAATACACTGCCTGGATGCCAGCAAAGAAGAAACTTAGACAGCCTGAAAGAAAATCAACTAGAAAGGGTAAAGAGAAAACACTGACTGGGAAAAATTCTGCAGCTGCTCAGCAAAATGCACTTCAAACTCCAGGTTTTGCTACAAGAGATGGTTTCCAGTAATGTAGAGAAAAATAAATCAAATTTGCTCCTGAGCTGATTAAAATAAATGAAACACTGAATAAATATATAAAACTCAAATAAAAGGCTGAAAAAATGAAAGAAGCTTTAAACATTCAGATGAACAGATAAAATCATAGATGAAATGAAGAAAAGGCTGGCTGGCTATGAGACAGCTGACGAAGAACTGTTTAAAAAAATGGTATAGAGTTAGAGGACAGAACATACACAGAAAACCTCAGATTTTCTGCTGTACCAGAGAAACTGAAAGTAACAGACTGTATTAATTTCATGAAATACAAATAAGCAACTGGACTAGTATTCCACAACATGATTTGTATATTGAAAATTCCCATCAGGTGTATGCTCCAAATATGGCCATGAGAAAGCAGCCAAGACCTGCATTAGTAAAGATGCAATCGTATCAGCAGAAAGAGTTCATCCTTACACTTTGTAAGAAGGGCAAAGTATTACAAATTGGAAACAGTTGAATGTTTGTGTAACATAATTATTCACTGTACATTAGGCAGAAGAGAAGCAATTTTATTCCAGCAATCAGGGAATGTAAAGGGGCTGGTTTGAAATTCAAGCTGCTGTATCCGGCTGTCTTCAGAATATTTCTTCCTGGAGGGTCAATGTCATGTTTTGAAGCAGAAGAGGCTAAGGAGGAATTACAAACGTTTGTCCAACAAAAAGTGAGCCATCAAACAGAAGGGAACTCTGTTTCTCATTCTTCTGATAATAAAGATCATAGAGAGAGTCTTTGCCAGTGAAATCTTTTCTAATGTTTCAAAGAAAAATGCCTGAAAGACAGAAAAAAGCTTTAGAGTTAACTAGAAGAATTGGGAGTACCTTAGACTTGACCCAGAGCCTGGGTTTGGGAGATGAAGCTGAACAAGTAGAAAACCAGCAACACAAATTAGTGAGCAAATGTGAGACTTTAAATCATCAGTTGCATTTGTGAAAGATGGCATTACAAGAAAAAGTGACTGAGAAAGATTGGACTTTTGTTCACTTTTTTAAACTTGTGGGGGGGCTGAAAGGCATATACCCCACTTCTTGTCATTAATGTTTGGAAGGACACAAAAACAAAAAAGTAACTATGTAAAACAATTACTGTTCTTAACATTTGTATAAAACATTTCATTATATAAATTGCATGTTACGTAGTAAAACATTTTGAGACTTGTAGATGATAAAGATAGTATGCAAGCACTTTTCTTCTTCTTTGATTTGAATAAATGTAGGCATTAAATGTAAAAACAGAAGAAAGGCTTGTCAAAAGCATGTTTAATTTTTATGCTCTAATCTTGGGCTTTTAGGGTGTGTGGATGGGCTGTAAAAGTGCACTGATTAAAATATATGTAAAGTTGAGATGTTTTCTCTAACCTTCGCATACATGAATGTCTCGATTAATGCTCTTTGCTCAATCTAATAACATTTTTTGTACAAACGTGGATTTTAAAAATAATTCAACACCATGAATGTAATAAAAAGTTTTCATTTAGCAAATAAATGTTCAGTGTAAGTTGAGAAGTCTGCAGCTGAGGGCAGCTATACATTCTGTTATTATGTTTCCATGGAGACAAGCTGACTACAGATGCAAACAAATCTTGATAGTTCTGGGCATTGGCTGCTGAGGGAATCATAAAATGAAAAAGTGCAAAAGCAAGCAGCTTAGTAAATAAAATAAAGTTTGCAATTATTGGAAGTGCATAAGAGATAGCAGCTTTCCCAGTACCCAAATACTTCAATGCATTTACTAAAACAGTATGCAATTTAATTTTATTTAAAGTTAACCAGTACAGTTTTTCTTAAGGCTAAAAATTTATGTTTTATGAAAGCATACAAGCTGTTTTTCACATCTGGGAGGGGAATAAATTAAGACAAGAACAGAGAGCAATTAGTGTAAGCAGGAGCACAGGCTATAACATGTGCTTTAGCCTTAATTTTATGATAGGTAATGCTTGTGGGTGCAGCTGTCATTTTGAGACAATTGTTTCTATCAGGAGGGTTAAACTTCATTATTTGTAGAAGTATATAGTTTTCTGTGTTTGTTTTAAATGAATATAGTATGTGGGTATTCTGGGGGTAAGTTTGGTTTTTAGTTTAAGGGGTTTCATTAAAACACTAAGTCTTGTAAAATAAGACAGTTTCAAATGGAGATGACAACACAAAAGCTGGAAAAAGACGTTTAAAATGTTGTCATATATAATTGGTGGAATAACTTTTTATTATAATGGCTACACTATCCATATTATTTTGGAACATGAATGACCTCATAGGTATAGACAATAAGAGCAGAGTGCAAGTAGAAGTACTACAGCTGACACATTTGGAAAGAAATAAGCATACATATTTGATAAAGAAAGGATTTCAGGATGGATATTCAACAGAATATCAGGGACAAAGGAAATGGGGAGCACTAACACTAACTACTAGAGTAGCTCTAATAGTGATAGAAAAGGGAAAAAGATCAGAAAGGGGCTAAAATGGCAAGAAAGGAGAAGTATGCTGGCATGTATTTATATTCCACCTAAAACTGCAGTTATAGAGCTAAATAACATTTTGAGAAAAATAATTAGCTTTCAACATGGACTATTACTAATAGGTGAGTACTGCAACTTGATTTCTGGCAGCAAGGATGTATCTGGCAAACTTAGTAGGTAAAACATAACAAACAAGAGTAGATTTCTGAAGAAATTTGGTATGGAAGACAGGATTTCAAAAGCAGGAACTTGGAGAAATTTTGCATATTATTCCTCAAAGTACAATAACTGGCTAGACTAGACAGAAAGTATATTCCACAGGAACATGTTCATTTAATTGAAAGCTTTGCCCCACCAATACAACTAAGAGAACAATGCAAGGTAATGAAATAAAACTGAGACATTCACACCTCTCCACCTACCAGTTAAAAATATAGCAATTTAAGAAATGGGTAATGGAAATTATTCAAGAGGTATTACTAAAGACATAATTTTTTTTCTCAAACGTTTTAGTTAGTGAGTGGGATAAAATAAAAGTGGAGTTTAAAAACAGGGTAGAAGTAAATGATAAAAAAAGATCTGGTTAAGAAATAATAATTATTTACAGGAGCTGACAAAGATTAAAGTATTGTAAATAAGGAAAATCTCACGGAGCAAGAAGAGGCACAAATGCAGAGTGCTAAAAAGAAAATAAGGGAGTTTCTGGATAATATGCATGAGTTTAGTTTATTTTGTACCTGATAAAACCATAAAAGGACATCTCAGTGTTGTGGAACATTTTGAGACAGTTTCAAATCTTTTTTGGATATTCATTTAATGAAGACAAAACAAAGATTATAGCTGTAAATGATGTACCCGCACAGGAATTGGTTCAGCAATACCCATGTTTATGGAGACATGATAAAATTAAGTATTTAGGATTTAGGAATAAAAAGGATTCAGTTATGGCAGCTAAGAATACATGGGAAGAGACTAAAAAGATAATACAAAAACTGAGAAACTGGAACCGCTTGTTTCTTTATATGGATAAGATACAAGCAGTGAAAATATTTTTAGTCCCTTTTATATATATATATATATATATATATATATATATATATATATATATATATAAACAGAGATGTTGTGGACAATAATTTATTAAATAAAGAGCTGAAGGAATTTATCTGTGATAAGAAGAGGGCAATGGTCAAGTGTGATAAGTTGATACTTCCAATAGAACAAGGTGTTTTAGAATTACACAGTTAAGGTTCATGTACATAACACAAGCAGAAAGCTATAATTCAAAGTGGAAAGGGATGATGATGAAGTTGCAGGGAAATTCAAAAAATAAGGAAATAGTCAGATTTTGGATGCAGACACTTAAGGAGAATAACAACAGCCATACAGAATAATATATTCATAAAGTAGCAGAAAGTATTCTAAGAACCCAGCTAACACAATAATAGAGAATGTAGATTCTGCCAGTAGGAATGACTGCAATTAGGTATATAGAGAACAGGCAAGAGGGTTCTGGAATTTACTGGATAAAACTAGCAAAGGAATCAAGGTACTCAGGGCAAATAACAAGACAGGAGAAGGGTAAAAGAATGAGAAGAGGTAAAGAAGACATTTGGACTGCAGGCTAGAGACTGTCTTCCCTACCAGAGATTGATATCAGAGTTTTGGCAAAGAGAAAGGGATACAGTAATCCAAAGTGAAAGGCCTGCTCTGGTAGTATTTTTAGTTGCAGCTAGAACAGAAGCTGCTGTTGAAGAAGGTGTAATTAATAGGGCATATAAAATATTGCATGATAACTACAGGAATCAGTCAGAGGAGGTTAGAAAATATTGGGAAGAGACACTGGATAAGTAATTCACAAAGAAACAATGGGAGGACACATGTATGGCTCCCAAATATGCAAAAGTGTAAACAAAATTATAATTTTTGCTTGGAAGCATTTGCAGAAGTATTTTTATACTCCAAGCAGACTCCAAAGAATTTTTCCTCGGGAAGATGCCAAATGTTGGAGGTGTAATGGAGAAAAAGGAGGTAACTGGGAAAGTACAGTTTTGTACCTACCATAAATGTAGATGTTCGAGGATCTCCATTGCTGCAGTCCTGACAAATGGGTACTCCGCTGCCCACCATCGGCCCGAATATCAAAGGGCTAGAACCGGCGTCGGTCATGGGCGCCTGAGACTGACGGAAGTACTTGTCAGTACAAATGCGCATGACCAACGCCATAACCTCAGTCTTTCTTGCCTCAGACATCAGAATGCAAAAAAAAAACACCACCCAAAAACCCCAAACTAAAAAGAAAAAGGGGGAAGGAGGGAGGGAAAATAGGACTGCAGCAATGGAGATCCTCGAACATCTACATTTATGGTAGGTACAAAACTGTACTATGTTCGTCGTCTCCCATTGCTGCAGTCCTGACAAATGGGTAGAATCCCAGAGCAATGGAAAAAGGGGGGCTGGCCAACTAAATGGCAGGAGGAGCTGCAGACATGCCCTGCAAGACTGCAGTGGCAAACCCAGACCTAGACCTAGACCTAGAATAAAGAGGCAAATGATAATGCTTTGTAAAGGTATGTACAGAACTCCAAGTAGCTGCCTCCAGAATGTCTTTAGTAGCTACCCCTCTCAAAAAAGCAGTAGAGGTGGCCGTAGCCCTAGTAGAATGAGGCCTGATCCCAACTGGAACCTCCTTTCCATGATGAGAGTAACAAAAAGCAATACAATGGCCGATCCACTTGGAAATAGTTTGCTTCGAGACAGCTTTCCCACTTGAAGCCACAGCAAACGAAACAAATAACTGCTGAGATCTCCTGAACTCATTGGTTCTGAACAAATAATACCGTAACTGTCTATGCACATCCAAAGAATGCAAAACTCTTTCCCCTTCATTTTGGGGGTTAGCATAAAAAGTAGGCAAATGTATAGATTGGTTCAATGCCACATTAGAAACTACCTTAGGCAGAAAAGTAGGATTAGTACGCAAGGAAACCCTGTCCTGGTGAAAAATCAGAAAAGGTTCCACTGCCATGAGAGCCTGTAATTCAGATACCCGTCTAGCAGAAGTAACAGCCAATAAAAAAGCAGTCTTCCAGGACAACAACTTCAATTCAGCCGTAGCTGCAGGTTCAAAAGGAGGCAGAGTCAGTTTTTCCAAAACAAAATTAAGATCCCAGGCAGGAGTAGGAGCCCTCCGGGGGGTCTTATATTCTTTGCCCCTCTAAGAAACTGTTTAAGCAAAGGATGTGAAAATAAAGGAGGATCACCATCATAGTGAGCAGAAATAGCTGCAGCATGCACTTTTATAGAAGAGAAGGACAAACCCTTGTCCAGTAACATAGTCAAATATTGCAAAGTACAACTCAAATTAGGCAAAGTGACATCAAGGCCTTTAGCTGAACCCCAAAGAAAAAATCTCTTCCATTTATCAGCATAAACTTTTCGAGTACTAGGACGCCTGGCTTCCAAAAGGACATCTAAAACTTGTTGAGGGAGCTGAAGGCCCCCATCCTCTAAAACTGAATGCGCCAGGCTGTCAGGTGTAGGGATTGCACCCTGACATTGAGAAAATGATTGTCTGCTTGAGACAATAAGTGAGGAATCCGTGGTAATGGCCAAGGTGTCCCGTGAATTAGGCTCCTCAACAGAGGGTACCAATGTTGACGAGGCCAATCCGGCGCTATAAGGATCATGCAAGGTTTGTCCCTCCTTACTTTCAACAGGACCTTTGGAAGAAGAGGCAGAGGGGGAAAGGCATACACGTGAAGGTTGCTCCAACTGAAGGATAGTGCATCTATTTTCCAGGCTTTCGGATGAAACAGCCTTGTGCAAAACAGAGGTAGTTGGGAATTCAGAGGAGAAGCGAACAGATCTATGTCTGGAGTTCCCCAAGCCATGGTCAACTGAAGAAATACCTGAGGGTCCAACTTCCATTCGTGAGGATCCACCATCTGTCTGCTCAGAACATCTGCTAACGAATTTTGTGCTCCTGGCAGAAACTGTGCTCGAAGAGTGATGTGCAGATCCAAAGCAGTTTCCCATAACAGCATTGCTTGTCTGCAAAGAGGGTAAGAATGAGTTCCCCCCTGCTTGTTGATGTACCACATGACAGTTGTGTTGTCCGTTCGAATCAACACCAGTCCCGGTCGAAGTAGATCCTTGAATGCTTTCAATGCAAATTGAACTGCCAGCATCTCCTTCATGTTGATATGCAAGTGAAGCAGCTCCGGGGGCCAAAGGTCTTGAATCCATTTTCCTTTGAAATGAGCTCCCCAGGCCAACTCCGAGGCGTCTGTCATTAATATCTGACTTGCCTCCGGTTGGGTCACAGAGAGTCCCTTGTTTAGGTGACATTCCTGAGCCCACCACACAAATTCTTTCTGAATGCAAGGTAGAATCCGAATGACAGTATCCAAATCGTGGCTGTGTTGAGTCCAAACGCTTTTGAGATACCATTGTAGCTTCCTCATATGCAGTTTGGCATTGGGAAGTACTAGAATGCAAGATGCCATGAACCCCAAGGCTTGAAGGACTGTCCTTGCAGTCAGCCTGGACATTACGGATAGCTGTTGGAAGTATAGGTGAAGATTTTTTTGTTTGTCCGGGGTAAGAGATGCCATCTGAGTAGCTGTATTCAGTCTCACACCCAGAAAACACATCTCCTGTGAGGGTACTAGACTGGACTTTATTTCGTTCACAGAATACCCTAGGCATCTGAAAACTGTCATCACATACTGCAGATGTCGAAGAAGTTCGTGCTCGCCTGAGCCAGTATCAAACAATCGTCCAGATAAGGATAAATTTGAATTCCCTTAGCCGGAGAAAAGCTATTACTGGAGCCAGGACTTTTGTGAACACCCTGGGCAGTAGATAAGCCAAAGGGCAATGCAGAGAACTGATAATGCAAATTCCCAGTCCGAAACCTCAGGAATTTCCTGCAACTGGGCCTGATAGGAATGTGAAGATAGGCCTCCTTGAGATCCAAAGTCACCATCCAGTGATCTCTGCCTAGCATAGGCAACAGCTGCTGCAGTGTTAACATCTTGAATTTCGGAATTTCCAGAAAGGTGTTTAGAATGGATAAATCCAGAATGGGCCTCCAAGTATTTCCCTTCTTTGGCACTAAGAAAAGACGGAATAAAACCCGTGCCTCTTTCCACAGAAGGAACTGCCTGTATTGCTCCCAACCGAGCAGAGAAAAAATCTGTGCCTGCGCTTCCAGTCTTTGCTGATGAGGCACATCCGCATACCTTTGAAAGGAGGGAATGTGTGAAAATAAAACTTGTAGCCTCGAGTTATAATGTCCAATACCCATTTGTCTTGGGTAACCAAATGCCAATTCCGTTTGAAAAGCCCCAGTTTTCCTCCTAGAGGAGCTGCCAGCAAAGCAGAGTCCGGCAGCTGAAGACACAGGTCATTGGGACTGCTTCCGAAAGGACTGACCCCTGCCCACCCCAGCAGAAGGGGTAAAAGAACTCAAAGGTCTAGAAGTAACAGGGCCCTGAGAGGAAGCCCTACCTCTACCACGCCTCGACCTGCCCCTAGAATGAAAATCCGAAGAGGGAAAAGACCATCCCTTAGCAGGCCAATTCCTACTGAACTTAGGGGCTGAACCTGTAAAAGTCTTTTACCGTCTGCATAGACTTAGCTTTTTCCTCCATTTTTTCAAAACTGATTCCACTGGAGGGCCAAAAAGAACATCAGATTGCAAAGGAGCATCCATAATGCGAGCCTTAACATGCTCTGACAAGGACTGATCTCTAAGCCAGGCATGTCTGCGAACAACAGAACTAGTAGTAGCCACCCTGGAAGAAGCTTGTAAAGCATCAAAACCACACTGCAAAGAATGCTTACCAACCTGGTCAGAAGCATGCACTAAATCCTGAAGCTCCTTACAGTCAACACCTTCAGCTAAAGCATCAACTTTACATTTCAATTGACTTAGCAAATAATTCTGATACCTGAGCATATGAAATTGACAATTTAAAGCTCTCATAGCCAAAGTAGAAGAGGTATACAGTTTTTACCCCACCTATCCAGGGCCCTAGCATCCTTGTCCAGAGGAACTGGATTCTTAACCACAGAAGCCTTAACACCTTTGGGGCCTTGAGAAATAGTTTCTGGATCAGCCCTAGGACTCTTATACAAGTACTTGTGAGCTTCCGAACCCTGTAGTATCTATCTGGTTTAACTGGGGCAGGAGGCAGAGAATCTGGGTTAAGGGCAGCCTCAGAAAATACATCCTGAACAACATCCAGTACAGGGGGAATAGCCAAAGGCCTGTGCTGAGGTAAAACAAGAATTCTCTTAGCCTTTACGAGAATCAGAATAATCTTGGCCATCCCACTGGAAATGTTCCTCATGGAATGCAAAGTTTCAGAGAAAGAAAAATCTTCTGGAGGGGACGAGAGGGTAGCGTCCTCAGCCTCTGAATCAGAATAGGAGGGAAATCCTGAAGCTCTTCCACAGAGGAATCTGACTCATTGGAAGACTGAACCAGACCCTCCAACTCAGTGTCTATCCTGGGCCTCTTCACAGGGGGGGGGCATGGAACCTCTAATTAAAGTAATCAAATCTTCAGCCATCTTTAACATGTGCTTCCTAGGGGCTGGACCCTGGGGATGAGCACCAGCAGGGAAAGACCTAGATTTAGAATGGCCTTTGCCTTGAGAAGGAGGAGGTCTAACTACCCTATGAGGGGAGGAAGCCACAGACAACAAAGAAGCACCCTCAGCCTGGCCTAACACAGGAGAAGCCACTTCCTGCAGTAACAAAGGCTCCCCTTGACACACAGGTAAACTGTCAGAAGGAGCCACTGAAGCAGTCAGTGGTTCCACAGAACCGACGTCTGGAGTGGATGCCTCATCCTGTTTGGACCGCAAAGACTTTTCTTTGCGCTTCTTAGAAGAACCAGTCGCCGGAGAATCCGGCGGCATGTTATAATTACAACGTTTACCAAACACTAGCCTAGCACAGTCCAACCGACGTTTAATAGTACGCTTGTTAAAAGTAGCACAAAAGCGACACCCAACAACGTCGTGCTCAGGCCCTTAACAAGGAATACAGAGTGAATGGTAATCCCTATGAGGAATCTGTTTCCCACAAGAAATACAGTTATTAACTTTTTCTGACATCCGTCAATACTGAGGCAAGAAAAAGACAAAAAATGTCCCCAACAGGGTACTTAGCCAACTTGGTATCCGGTCTGAAACTCGAAAACCGACAATTCCAGAACGCCGAATGGCACTTGCAAAAACTGCTTCTGCTTAGGACCATGCGGCAAGAAAGACTGAGGTTATGGCGTCGGTCATGCGCATTTGTACTGACAAGTACTTGCGTCAGTCTCAGGCGCCCATGACCGACGCCGGTTCTAGCCCTTTGATATTCGGGCCGATGGTGGGCAGCGGAGTACCCATTTGTCAGGACTGCAGCAACGGGAGACGACGAACATCATATGTTTTGGGAGTATAAAGAGTTGACAGACTTTAAAAAATCCCTACAGAGTACTCTGTCAGAAATATTTGATGAGCAAATGGGTGTAACTAAGGAAATTATTTTTTTGAGCTGGACATGGGATCTGTTTTGCCCAGACATAGTAAGGCCTTGTTAAGTTTAATTCTTGAGACTGTCCCAAAAAAGCAATTACTATAAAATGGAAACCAAAGTCTAAACCAACTGTATTTGGAGTATTGACTATTGCAACAGTGATTTAAGAACTGGAAATGGGATGTTTAGAAAAGGGTAGGAGCAAATTACACAGCAACAATGGAAACGGTGGGAGCAATACATGCATAATAATGTTTCGGAGTAGGACTGATGTTTAAGGAAGGCAGGAATTCAGCAGTTTATGTAATGTTGGATTGATGATAGTTTTACAAAAGAATATATACGATGTATAATGTTTGTAACTGGGAACATGTTAATATGGTTTGTTTTCTTTTATATAAATGTATGTTTGCCTCTGTCTTTAGTGATAATTCAATAAAGGTGTTAAAATACTATTTCAGCAATTTCCACTGATAGTTTTTCAGTTCACCTAAATGTCTGTTCTCAGCCATTAATTTCCACATATTTATTGTTTTGTGTCCTTTCAGAAATCAAATTAATTTCTTCTTCTGGCTCCTAATGCATGGTACTGAATTTGCTAACTGCAGGTACTGACTGTTAACTTACATTGCAAGTTATCTAGATATGGATGAAATCATGCCAATTCAAAGGGATTACTACAGTAATCAATCTCCGGCGGTGGTGGTGCTGCGGTAGCGTTGTCGCCTCACAGTAAAACGCTGTCTGGTTCGATTCTCAGCTAGAGCGTCTTCTGCATGGAGACATGCGTAAATGGGAATACCTTCGTTGAAGGTTGTGCATCAGGGCTGGTAACTCGGCACGTAAAAATCAACTACCAATCATTAGCGGACCAGAGTTCTGCTGTGGCGACCCCTAACCGGGAAAAGCCAAAAGACACAGCAGACACAGCACTACAGTAATCAATCTAATAAACTTCAGTGTGTGTGTGTGTGTGTGTGTGTGTGTGTGTGTGTGTGTGTGTTTCTAAACATTAAATAAATTGCATATCATTATATGTTTGATATAAAGTACTTCCTTTTACATAATGAAGCAAGTTTGATTCACTAGGTAGAGGAACTATTTTACATCAGAAATTTGTAAAAAGTATGCATATAGTATTAAAAAACAAACAAAATAATACACAAGTTTACAGATAGCCCAGTCTCTGAATGCAATAATACCCTCCAGGGTCTGTTTTATTATAGCAATAACCCACGCCTGGGTATGGTAATGCGGGAGTTAACCATGGTTGACGTAGTTTGGTCCCGAGGGCGAAGCCCGAGGGACCAAACAAAGACAACCGTGGTTAAATCCCGCATTACCCACACCCAGAAGTGGGTTATTGCTATTATACTATGACATTATTTAAGAAAAGAAACAATTACTTTTCTTAAATAATGGCATTGTATAATGCCTCTTTGCTGCCCTTCCGCAGCTGTCTGGCATCCGCGGCAGTTCTGATGTACTGCGCATGCCTACACAGTACATCAGAGTTGTGGCCAAAAGCAAGGGAGAAAGCAAGATCTCCATTGCTTTTTACTGTTTCGCTATGTTAAATGGGTTTAACACAGTGAGACAGCTTTAAAATAAGCAACGGAGATGTCCGTTGCTTATTTTAAAGCTGTCTCGCTATGTTAAACCCATTTAACATAGCGAAGTAAAAGCACGGAGATCTTGCTTTCTCCGTTGCTTTTAAAACTGTCTCGCTATGTTAAATGGGTTTAACATAGCGAGACAGCTTTAAAACAAGCAACAGAGATCTCTGTTGCTTATTTTAAAGCTGTCTCGCTATGTTAAACCCATTTAACATAGCGAGACATTTTAAAAAGCAACGGAGAAAGCAAGATCTCCGTTGCTTTTACTATGTGTCGCTATGTTAAAGGAGTTTAACATAGCGAGACAGTTTAAAAAGCAACGGAGATCTCCGTTGCTTTTTAAACCTGTGTCGCTATGTTAAACTCTTTTAACATAGCGAGACAGTGTTTTAAAAAAAGACTTATACTAATGGAAAAAGTCCGGGCGACCGGACCTTTTTCCATTAGTATAAGTCGATTTACAACGTGCACGCTGGCCAATCAGCGTGCATGTTTTGGAATATTAATAGGGGTTCATGGTATAATGTGGAAATAATGCCCTTCCAAGGGTGCATAGGCCCTCTGTCTGCAGTGTCAATACTCAGAATCACCCTGGGTGTGCGTTATTTCCATTGCTTGCTTAATGTAGAGAAAGCATGATATTGACATTTACGCAGAATAAACTGGTTTCCAAGTATATTTTGATAATGTACTTTTAAGAATAAATTAATCATGACTAGCAGAATGAATGTAGTGTTTCCAGTATATTTTTAATAAAAACAGATATTAAAAATAAATAATCAGGATGTCAGAATGAAAATAAGTTGCTTAACAATAAAATGCTGGCTTCAGAGTATGATTTTCTCCGAGCAAACAAGAAAGAAACTATAACATGTTACGTTACTCAGGTTGACACTATATGGGAGTATTTTATGTAAAATCATTTTTTTAATTATTAAAAAATATTAGTATGAGCTGAAAAAATCATTTATACTAACAGAAAGGTATTCCAGTGAGATTTGTTTACTTTCAGGTAAATTAACTCTAACCACAATGTGGTATTTTGCTGTGACGACCTGGGGGCAATTAGATAGGATATGAATATAATCCCTGGGTATAACTTATCATTCAAATTTACTAGGCTATTGTTGCAGCAACTGTATTTCAGTCAGCAGACTGACAGTTTGAAATCAAGGGGAAACCTAACTACCCGTTTGGTGTCTGCCAAGGAATAAAGCCTAGACTGGGTGTCTGGCACAGTGGGGCACCTAATAGAGATGCTGGAATGTCTACAAACATATTAATAACATGCTTTGTCTACATTAAGGAAACAATAATGCCTGACAGGATTTATGTTATTGTGGAAATAACATATGCCTGGGGTGTTCTGAGGCCCGTTGCCACTATACTAGATTGGGAAATTCCTCCAATTAAAAAAAAATAAGCATAATTTGACTCAGTGCTGTCTCTTTCACCAATGGGTTCAGGGCTAACTGCCTTGCAATCTTTGTTTAAAGGTAAACAGCTTAATGAGTGATGTTATGTGATCCTATTTCGCCTACATTCTGTACTGATGGGTTCGGAGCTGATCCTCGGCTCTGACTCGGCACGCTATACTATAGAGCGAAGTCTCTAATTGGCTGAGCTATTCTATATCCCAGGATGCACCACCACCAATTCCCCAGATCTCGTTTGCCGCTTACAAGCAAAGACGTGGTCTCGAGCTTGGCTGAGCTAAGTGCTTTCTTTCTAATTATTTTCTGTCAGGAATTTTCTTAAATTTAACCAAAAGCTGTTTTAACGGCTATCGCTGTGTATGACTGAGTTTTTCTGATTATTTTTTGTGGTAAAAATTGTCTTTCAGGGTAAGGTTTCCGTTTGAGTTAGAGGGCCCTTCCCCTCGTGCGTGAGTTAGCCTTTTTTGTGTGATTTTCGTGAGGTGGTCAAGTACCCGTTTTAGTTAGAGGGTTCTTGGCCCGCCTGTTGTGTGAAATTCTTGTTGACTTCTCTTTTACTGCAAAGTAAAATTGTTCTGGTTAGATACATTTTTTTCCTGTGTTTGTTCTAACTGTTTGGCATTATGTCTAAAGAGCACAGACCCTCAGGGTTTAAAAAATGCACAAGATACAGCTACAAGATGTCCATAACGGACGATCACTCCCTATGCGTGTACTGTTTAGGACCCAAACACCTTCAGGAGTCTTGTAGTGTGTGTCACGCTTTTTCCTCTCGAGTCCTCCAAGAGAGGAAAAATAAATTGATACTAAAAGGACTTATCAAACCTACTTTTGAAGAGGCCTTATCTTCCTCTTCTTCTCCCTCAAAGAAAAAGAAATCGTCGGCTCCGACCAGTCCGTTGGGACCGACCACCAAGAAATCTCGGCAGGCTTCTCCATCGGCTCCACGGACTTCGGAGCCGAGGGCGGAATGGTCTGCCTCGATGCCTCCAGCCTCGACTCCTCTGGCTTCGGAGCCGATGGCTGGAGCTTCGAGAGGCGGGTCACCTTCATCGGCTCCGCTGATTTCGGAGCCGATGAGAGTTGCCCTCTCAGACTCTTCCCCTTCGGCGCCGAAGTCCTCTTTGGCACCGAGGGAAATTACAATGGAGTCTCCTTCGGCACCGATTTTGATCGAGACAATTCGGAGCCGGTCCCCCAGTCCTTCGGAGCCGGTGGAGAAGTCTACTCGGACCCGTTCGATCTCCTCCCGGTCTTCCAAGATGTCGGATTTGGACATTGACAGGGTGCTCCAAAGGCTGTTTCAGTCTCCAGTCTTCAAAAAGTTAGTTTTGGCTCCAGCCCAGTCGGCTTCGGAGCCGATGGTCCACCCTTTAGCCTTGGTTCCTCCTCCAACAGCCTCGGCACCGTTGGAGTCGGTGCTGGTGGAGCCGATGGAGGTGTCCGGGTCGGCTCCGACCCTTACTCCTACTCCGACCTTCGGGTCGGAGTTCGGTACACGGACCTCTTCGGTCGGCCCCGGGGGCGATGCTTCGGGACCGATGTTTTAGGTTCTGAGCCTCTCTCTCGGTGCTTCGGCTGTGGGAGTGCCGTCTGCTGTTATGGCTTTGGGGGTCGGACCTTCCCAGGATTCTGGGGGTCCGGCCTTTAGAGCCATGAGGAGTGCTTTGGCCAAATCTTCTTTGGCTACCTCCACCGTCTCCTCGGCACCTTCTCTAGGCACGGAGACTGGGTCCTTTGTAGTCCCCCTGTCTCAAGACAGCGGAGCCCTGGGGCCTGAGGTCACCCCCATTGGGGGTCCCCCTCTTCCTGGAGGTCCCTCTGAAGAGTCTTCGGAGGAACCCCCAAGAAAAAAACAGTGCAAGAGGAAGCACGTCGACTCCCCTGACGAGTCTATCACCTCCGACACCGATCTTGATGATGCGGAAGGGTCCCCCAAGTCGTCCTCGGATGATGTCTCCTTTGCAGACATCCTGGAAGTCCTCAAACAACGAGGCGGCTGGCAGACCAAACCCCCTTCCTCTGACGAGTCGGTGTTCCTCAAGGCCTTCGGGGCTCAGCCCTCTGCCTCCTGGGTGTCTCCGCCCTTCGATGAGCTCCTGGATTTGATCTCTCGAAGGGCGTGGGAACATCCAGATTCTGTGGAACCGGTGCCTGCTCGCCCTAACAAATTTTTGTCAGCGCCCCCGGAAAAGGAATTTCTCACCAAGGGTGTGGCTGTAGATGCTATGGTGGTGGCATCTGCTACCCAGCAAGATGTGGCAGAGGCTTCGACGTCCGTCCATCCTCCTAATAAGGAGTCTAGGAGCATGGACCGGTACGGGAAGAGCACCCTTACTTCAGCAGCCTTTACATTAAGGTCTCTGAATTACCTCACGCACTTCACTAGACTTCAGAGGGACCTGATCAAGGAACTCTCAGATACCCTCTCTGGTAACCTACCTGAGCAGTTGGCCCAGACGGTTAGCTCTCAGTTCACTACCCTATCGTCGATATCGAACTCGTCCATGAGGCTCATTTCGTATGCAGCCGAGGGGGCGAGTAGAGCGGCGGGTACGGGTGTTGCTCTACGGAGACAAGCCTGGCTCCGCCTGTGTCATTTTGCGGAGGCCTTCAAGTCTTCCTTTGCCGATGCTCCCTTTGATGGGTCCTCTTTGTTTGGACCCAAGGTAAAGGACACCTTGACCCGCTGTGAACAAGAGGGTAAGACTTTGACTGCCGTAGGGGCACGGTTTTCCTCTCCCTTTCGGCCTTATCCCAAGGCTAAAAGAGGAGGGAAAATGTGGTTCCGTAAATCTCAGAAGAATTACCCCTCACAACAGGACGATCCCCCTTCTAGAGGCAGAGGAGGGGGAAATTTTTCAGGAAGATGCTGTCCCAGAGGCGGCAGAGGCCCCCACAACACGGGAGACCGCGAGTCCTTTCGTGGCTCTTCAACCTCTCAGCATCCCTGAAGGATTGCCCGACTGCGCAGCTCCGGAGCCAGTTGGGGGTCGTTTTTCGAGGCACCTAAAGGCCTGGGAGAGTATCACTCAGGACCGATGGGTGCTCCGAATCATCGCCGGAGGTTACGTCATCCCCTTTTCACACCCCCCCCTCCATCCAGGAAAATCCTGGACCCGCCACCCAGTCAACGGGATATTGCAGCCATCGAAATTTCAAAGCTGCTTCAAAAAGGAGTCATCCAACCGGTCCCCGTAGACCAGACCGGATTAGGGACTTACTCAAAATTCTTTTTGGTGCCAAAAAAGACCGGGGACTTGAGGCCCATATTGGATCTCAGCAACCTGAATCGATCAGTCAAGAAGTCCAAGTTCCGGATGGTCACCTTACAATCCATTCTCCCGCTACTGGAGAAAGGTGTTTGGATGTGCTCCATAGATCTCAAGGACACCTATTATCACATTCTGGTAGATCAGGCGTCCAGGAGACATCTGCGCTTCAGCCTGGGAGACAGTCATTTCCAGTTCTGCGCACTGCCCTTTGGTCTCACCACAGCCCCCAGGGTGTTCACCAAATGTTTGGCGGTGGTGACTGCTCACCTGAGGAGTCTAGGATTCCAGGTGTTTCCGTATCTAGACGACTGGCTCCTAACTGCCACCTCCAGGCATCTACTATTACAGAACCTAGCAGCCACTATATCTCTAGGAACCTCCCTAGGA
This sequence comes from Protopterus annectens, assembly GCF_019279795.1. Taxonomy (NCBI): domain Eukaryota; kingdom Metazoa; phylum Chordata; order Ceratodontiformes; family Protopteridae; genus Protopterus; species Protopterus annectens. The sequence goes on along the minus strand of NC_056744.1, from coordinate 121,888,962 downwards.
ATCACCTTCAGTTGGGCAAAGTCTGTGTTGCTGCCATCTCAGCATATACGGTTTATCGGGGTAGAGATAGACTCAAGGGAAATGCGGGTCTATCTTCCTACAGAGAGAATAGAAACATTACAATCTCAAGTCCGAGCATTGCTCCTCAAACGCCGAGCCCCAGCAAGGATGGTCCTGCAACTGTTGGGTTCCATGTCGGCTACCGTTCTCCTGGTCCCCTTAGCAAGATTACACATGAGGATTCTCCAGTGCCTCCTGTCGGTCCAGTGGTCGTATCAGGAACTTCCTCTCAGTCACCAAATTATAATCACGGAGACGTGCAAACAGGACCTCCGTTGGTGGCTTACCTCCTCCAACCTGGATCAGGGGCGACCCTTCGTTCCTCCTCCTCCAGTGGCCACTTTGACTACGGGGAGGCGGTGACATTACCTGGGCAGGTCAGTTCAAGGCAAGTGGCACCCCGACGAGAGTTCCCTACACATCAACATACTGGAAATGAGGGCAGTGCTTCTATCGCTTCAAGCACTACACAGCTACCTCCCCCAAGGTATGATTGCCGTTCAGTCCGACAACATGTCAGCAGTCTGGTATCTGAACAAGCAGGGAGGGACCAGGTCCTACCCTCTTTGCAGAGAGGCCATGAAAGTATAGAATTGGGCTGTTGCAACCAACTGTTTCTTGGTAGCAACACACATTCCGGGGAGATCCAATGTGATAGCCGACAGACTGAGCAGAACCATTCTCTCCCCGCACGAGTGGTCTCTGAATGACAGAGTAGCATCTCAGATCTTCAGAAGATGGGGAACTCCTTGTTGCGACCTCTTTGCAACTCCCCTCAACACGAAATATCTACAGTTCTTTTCTCTTACCCCGGTTCCGGGGGGGTTTCCCAAGGACGCCCTAGTCCAAGCTTGGCCCACCGGCTTACTGTACGCCTTTCCACCGGTTCCACTTCTCCCCAGGGTGATTCAGAAGGCGATTCACTTGCAATGCAAGATGATTTTAGTTGCCCCATACTGGCCTCGTCAAGTCTGGCTGCCATTTCTTCGGAAATACGCACTGGACGGTCCATGGTTCCTGGACCAGGTTCCAGATCTCTTGATCCACCAGTCGGGACAGCTTCACCAGTCCCTTCACTCACTGAAGTTAACAGCTTGGCTCCTCCACTTCCGACTATAGTCAGGAACCAGGTTTTGGACTCAGAAGTTATACGTATCTCGTCCTCGGCCCACAAGAATTCGACTAAGAAGATGTATAATAGTAAATGGAAGAGATTCGCCATTTGGGCCCAACTCCGGGGATTAGATCCCATTACTGCCCCGGTGGCGGACGTTTTGAAATTCTTAGCTTCCCTATTCAATCAAGGTTCTTCGGTCTCTACCATTAAGGTTCAATTAGCAGATATTTCTAATTTTCATGAAAGTATAGACCCACCTTTGATGAGCAATAAGTTGTGTAAAGCCTTCATGAAAGGTGCTGGGCTGCTACGTCCTCCACTTTCTCATCCTGCTCCACCATGGGATCTCAGTTTCGTATTAGGTGCCTTGACCTCTTCCCCCTTCGAACCGGCAGCAACTTCTGACTTGAAATTTCTTTCCTGGAAGACTGCTTTTTTGGTGGCAATTACATAAGCCAGAAGAGTTTCGGAACTTCAAGCCCTATGTGTCAAACCGCCGTACCTGGTTTTTCACAAGGATAGAGTATCCCTTAGGCCTAATCCATCTTTTGTTCCCAAAGTTTGTTCTAGTTTCTGTCTTCAACAGTCTTTGGAACTTCCAGTTTTCTTCCCCAATTACTCAGACAGAGCAGAATGTATCTTCCATTCATTGGATGTCCACAGACAATTGCGTTTCTACTTAGATAGGACGCACCAAACACGGAAAACAGATCAGTTGTTTGTGTCCTTTTCAGACAATAAATTGGGCAAAGCAGTCACGAAGGTCACTATTGCCAAGTGGATCAGAGACTGTATCAGTCATATTTATTTTCTTTCTAATAGAGAGCTTACAACCACTGTGAAAGCTCATTCTACAAGGGCTATGGCCACTTCAGCAGCATTTCATTCTAAGCTTGCCATTAGTGACATTTGTGCTGCGGCTACCTGGTCCTCTCCTCACACCTTTATTTCTCATTACAAATTGAATGTGGCATCTCGGGGGCGAGCTTCCTTCGGTTCCACAGTTCTCAGGAGTGTTTTCCAGTGAGCCACCCAGGAATCAGGTGCTAGGGACGCTGTCCCATCAGTACAGAATGTAGGCGAGATAGGATCACATAACATCTTTTAGTTATGTACTTACCATAACTTTAGATGTTTGGGATCCATCTCGCCTACATTCCTAATACCCACCCTCCTTCCCCCTGCCTTAGAGATCAGAAGAGACTGGACGGTTCAAGTTCGACCGTTTCATCTTGAAACATCTGGCAATGTTATATCAGCAGTGCATGTGTGCGGACAAACAAGATCTGGGGAATTGGTGGTGGTGCATCCTGGGATATAGAATAGCTCAGCCAATTAGAGACTTCGCTCTATAGTACAGCTTGCCGAGTCGGAGCCGAGGATCGGCTCCGAACCCATCAGTACAGAATGTAGGCGAGATGGATCCCAAACATCTAAAGTTATGGTAAGTACATAACTAAAAGTTATTGGTGGTGGTGGTTGGGGGGGAATGTCCATGGAAGGAATAAATAACTGGAGGGGAGTAACAGGAGGATATATAGGGGTGTTGCACTCCTGGCTATGTCATCCTTCAAACTAAGGTCATCTCTGCTTGAGTTGGTGGTAGCTTAAGTGGATGTAAAATATACCATGGCATCTACTGAAAAGAGTAAGGGAAGTTCCCTGATACCCATGCCAAATGTCCCCTAGGAGTAACAAATACCACTTTGGGTCTCCAAGAAAACAGGCCACCAGGCTAGTGGGACTAACTCTGTCAACAAAGAATAAATAAAATATCTGGCAAATGCTTACTAACTGAAAATGTTGAATGACTTAGAGGCCTTCAAATAATAAGTTATGTCAAATTTAGATCAGTTGCTACTGCAGCCCTTTAAGATGTATTGGAGACATTTGAACTAGCTGAACTGCTTTACTAAAAATAGAATGAGAACTGCTTTCCATGTTATGCATGCATAATGCAGGACATTTCTTTACATAAAATAAAAGACAGCGAGAAGTTCATGGATTGTTTCTTTTAGTGCTATCCAGAGTATTTCCCTTTCTACTTCAGTCTTTGATTGCTTTTTATTTTTAGATACCAAGTTATTGATCATCCTTGTTTTCTTCATTTCACTGTTTCCCGCTTGTGGAATCTTTATTAAGTTAGGGCAATTAATATTGTTCTTGGTTCTTGTTGTCTATTGTCCTTTTCAACAGTAATTAGTGTAAAATTCTTCTCTTTCATTTTGTGTATGTTTTGGTTGAAATTGCTTTACCATCCAGGTATTAGTCATTTGAAAGTTAATGTACATTACAGATCACAAAGAAGTTGTAATGCTTGTGACATTACATGATGCTTTTTCAGACTATGTACATAATAAAATCTAACTGAAAAAAAGCTGAACAATACTCAGGAAAGTACTGTAATTTTTTGTTATTATGAATCTGATTTATAGTCATTTCAAAGTACATCTGGATACAGCAAAAATCCGATAAAGGGTGAATGTTACATTTGAATATTGATTATGATAAAATATATTAGTACAGTTTCTTTTTTACCTCAAAGAATCTCATGTTATATTCCCCTCGCCCTTCCAAAAAAAAAAATGGTTCACATCTTCTCCCTTGGAGGCCGTATATCTTGTGATGTAGTATAGGCTGTTTAAGATATTTTGACTAATTCATGTCCTGAACAGAATTTTTAAACCTAACTACATCGGTTCTCACCTTTGTGATTTGTTTTTGACCCAAATACTTTTCATTTTTTTCCATTACACACACACACACACACACACACACACACACACACACACACACACACACACACACACACACACACCACAAAATAAGTTCGATCATACACAATAGGAAAAAAAAAATGAAAACAATAATATAAACAGAGGCAAACTATTTCTTCTCCCGATATTAAAACGACCTCCCCCCCAAATTAACACTAGCCTGAAATTTGTCAGAATACTGGCAGTGTTATGGGAAGGTTTTAATGACGTTAAGGTGTTGGTGTTAGGGTTGGGGGAAGGGTCAGCATTAGTGTTAGGGTTAGGACTCATTACAAAGGTGGTCCCCCAGCATACAAACACACAAGCAAAACTACATCTATCCCCTAACCTGAGCCTTACCCTACACTACAGGAACTTGCTCACAAACACAAAAGACCCATTCTTCACTCATTTCAACCCAATCCTAACTCACATACACACACGATCTCACCCCCTCGCCTCACTTACCTGTATCAACATTACTTAGCACCGACAATGCCACCGTTCAGCGATCTATACCATCGACATTAAATGATACTCCTGCAGTTGTCAAACAAATGTATGCTCAATAAAATTCAGGGGAACCATATATATATATATATATATATATATATATATATATATAGATATATGCATACACACACACACACACACACACACACACACACACACATACATACATATATATATATATATATATTCACATACATTCTTAATTTTCTTCGCTGCTTCTGCCAAACCATCACTGATGGGAGTTTATTAGGAGCACTGGGACCTTGGCTACCAGATGTCTTCTGATGATACACTTAGACTCTTCAGACCTCAGATCAAGCTGTTTTAAATGGCTCTTTTTGCAAAGTGTGGTATTGCAGTCCCCTATTATATCTGAAGAACAGATGCTGAAATAGTGCAGAATGCCTTTATGTGGAGAAGACAGAGCATCGTTATTTTCATTTTCTTTACTGTACTCCTGCTTTGTCTCCCTTTTTCAGAGATGTGGCTCCATGAACAAGACACAGCTCTCCAAAAGCATTTTTTAAGAAAAGAAATAATGTTTTTATCAGCTTCTTTCTTCAGTAGCTGCTACTCCCTCTTGTGCATCTATACAGGTCAGTAACACAGTCAGCAGTGCTGGCACATCACTGGGATATCGCTGGGTAATCACATGTTGCAAAAATGAGACCTAGTTATAGTTACTATCAGTTACTCCTCCAAAGAAAAAAAATTCACTAGTCCCCCTTAGTATTTGTTCCACAGATTAACTTTTTGTGGGTGTGTGTGTGTGTTTAATCATTTAGTGTTAGTTGTTACATGTTGGGTAATGTCTCCAGCTGTACAGTCCTGCTCCTTTTTTATCCACTCCCACAGCTTCTACTGTATGTCAGCTCTTTATGCCATCTGAAGAAAGGCACACCCTCCTGTTTTGGTCATTGCAATGTCACTTGTAAACAAGTCATGGTACATTGTTCATGTTATGCTGCACTGATATGCTCCTTTCATCAGGAAGATTATGGCCAGAGGGTCCACAAATCTTTGGCTCCTGTTATCAAAACAGTCTAATTTTTAATTTTATTACCAACTATCAATAGCTTAGACATGGTACCATTTATCACAGACCCACCAGGTTACTGACTGAGTCATGGATTTGGCATGCTTGCTCAGTGGTATGGGATCATTTTGTGATACCCATGCCTAAAATTTAGAAACAAGCCAAGCTCAACAGTAGAGACAGTCTGAATGGTTTGAGATGACATGGCTACTGGCCTTCTCTCCTTTCCCTAGTGAAGGAGATATATGCTGTTTTCAAAAATGGGTAGCCCCAAAGCACAATACCCTATTGGAGAACACAGTATGTTCATCAAATTGATCAATGTTGCAGTAGCCTTGGCTATATGGGTTATATCCTGACAAGGATATAACAGCTGGCCAGCTTCCAAAGCATCAGGGCACCTTCCATGCACCAGAACTGTCAGGCAGCTCAAGTGGAGCCAACTAAAAGACAAGTTTGGGTGCCAAGCCCTTCAGAGATTACTGGTACGCTCCTCTCAGGCTTCCCTTTGGGAAAAAAAATTCCATTTAATCGTTTTGCTTACTAGTTATGCTTTCTTCTTCAGGAAAGTTATTTATAAGCTAGGAGTTTGTGTTTTATTGGCCTGTTATGAAACCGCAATGTACTTTTAAAAATAGAAGCATTATTTTTCCTGTTAGTTTAAAGTAATTAAAAAAAATTATTTCTGTGGCGAATTTGAGTTTATTGTACTTTGTAGGGCTGACATAATATTTTAAAGTGTTGTTTACTGTGTTTGCTTGTCTGAAGAAAAGTGAATTTTTAAATACTTTTTTATTTTTACCAGCATTTGCTGCTTGTTTTCCCAGTGAAAGAGGCACAGTTTTTGGCTTAACATTGCAACAGTGTCAGTCCCATGGTTGGTCCTTCTTCCATCCACAAAAAAAAAAAAAAGTTAAGTAAACAGCCTTTGCATGTAAGTGAGAAAACAGACTGTGTGTGTGTGTGTGTGTGTGTGTGTGTGTGTGTGTGTGTGTGTGTGTGTGTGTGTGTGTGTGTGTGTGTATATGTTCATGTATTATTAAACAATAAGTATAGTTTGGGTTTAAAATATGTCTTTCAAAAGCAATTATGTTTCCTACAACAATGAAACCTTAGGCAAAAGAACTATTTTACATCAAAAATATATGAAAATATATACTAATAAAACAGAAAACCATGTAACAGTCCATTTTCTAAGCACAAAAATGCCTTCCAGGGTGGGCTTTATAGGGGGGAAATAATGGACATTTCAGGGATGGAGAGGCCCTCCATATGTGGCATCAGGCCTCACAGCACCCCGGACATACTTCTCAACTTCTCAGTGCAAGAAATCTAGAGAAAGCCCGATGTAAAGGGGGATAAAGGCTCCAAAATAGGGACAGATTTTAAATATTACTCTTATAAACTTAGAAAGTTGGTAGAGTAACAGGTTTTGTGTTGATATATATTTTCTGAAGCTCAAATGTTTGCCATTATTTACTGACTTCAATCCACTATGATTTGCCAGAAAACAACAAATTTTATGAGGAAAGTACCAATAATATGATGCAAAAGTCTAAACAGTTGACAGGTATACCCCGGGGTGCTCCATCATTTAGCCAATAACACTTAACCTTGTCAGGCATTATTCCTTACATTGTGACTTTTTTTTTCACCGTCAGGCATTATTCCTTGCATCGTGACTTTTTTTTTTCAAACACCGTTATTAAATTATTACTTATGACATAGGCATATTTACATTCATATAAAAGTAATCACACTAGAATTATCATAACAAACATTTTACTTCTCATATATTGCTATGTACCATATAACCTAAGCAACATTATATAAATTATTCAATTCCTGACATTTTCTAAATAAGAAACATGAAAACAAACCACACCGACACAATCCTAGTTGCAATCATTTTGCATCACAAACCATGCTGTCACTCCCAGTTGCAAACATTATACATCACTTATATGCTACCCAATCTTTTTCACTAAAACATTACATAGCTCATTTAAGTTTTGCTGCCTTTTAAACCTCATTCCTATCTTTGTATGTATTTTTTCCCACAATTCTTATCTTTTCCTATGTAGTTTGCTCCTATTCTTTTCCAAATACCTCAATTCCAGTTGTTTTATCTCTGTTACTATATTCACTACTTCTAGTATAGTTGGTTTAGATTATGATTTCCATTTTCTAGTAATTGCTTTTTTAGCAGCAACCATTATTAGACACAGCAAAGCCTTACCATGCTTAGGCAATTCCGATTCTGTATCATACCTCAGAGAAATCATCTCTCGCCAGACCAACTTGCCCACCCAGCATCTCTGACAGTGCATCCCACAGGGAATCCTTCTAGTCCACCAATTCACAGCACCCCCAGAAAATATGTTCCATTCACCTCTTTCTTCCCCATCATACCTCCAACATTTGCTGTCTGCCTGAGGAAAAAATCTCTAGAGTCTACTTGAGGTATAGAAATATGTATGCAAACATTTCCAGGCAAAAAACCTAAATCTTCTAGATTTTGTTGCATATTTAGCAGACATACATATATATCCTCCCATTGTTTCTTTGTGAATTGCTTATCTAATCTCTCTTCCCAATCCTTTCTAACCTCCTCTGATTAATTGTTATAGTTATCATGCAATATTTTATATGCTGTACTAATTATTCCTTTTTTAATGGTGGTGTTTGTTTTAGATTCTACTAAAAACTCTACCAGTGCTTCTCTTTCATTTAGGACCCCCCCCCTTCCCAATTTCTTTCTCTTTGCCTATACTCTGATATCAATCCCTGATAGGGAAGGCAATCTCTAACCTGTAGTCCAAATACATTTTGGCGTCTTCCCATTGTATCATCTTTCCATCTCTAGTTATTTGCCCCTAATACCTTGGTTTCTTTGCCAGTTTTCTCCAATAAATTCCAGCTCCCTCTTGCCTACTGTCTGTATCCCTAATTGCAGTTATCCCTATCAGCAGAATCTATTTTCTCAAATCCTGTGTTGGCTTAGTTCTTAGAATACTTTCTGCTACTTTATAGATATAATATTTAGTGTGATTATTGTTATTCTTCTTAAAGGCCTGCATCCAAAATTCCAGTCTCTCCTTGTTTCTTGGAGCTTCCCTCCTGTTTCGTCATCATCCCTTTCCACTTTGAAATATAGTTTTCTGCTTGTGCTGTGTATAGGAGCCTTAACTGTGTAGCTCAATAGCCCTTCAAATTAGGTAAACCCAAACCGTCCTGTTCTACTGGAAGAATCAGCTTCTCCACTTGACTCTTGCTATCTTCCCCTCCCAGATAAAGTCCTTCAGCTCTTTATTAGTCGTTGTCCACAGCATCTCCTCTGGTACATAAAAATATACCTGACCTGTGTATAAGACTAAAGGGATTAAAACATTTTAACTGCTTGTATCTTATTATCCATATGACAAAGGTTCCATTTTCTCAGTTTTTGTATTTTCTTTTGTTTGGTCTCTTTCCACATATCCTTAGCTGCCACACTAGAATAATTTTTAATCCATACATCTACATACTTTATTTTATCATGTCCCCATAAATATTGATATTCCTGAACCAATTCAGGAATGGGTACATAATTTTCCACTATTGCCTTCATTTTAGCTTCATTCATTTTTTATCCCAAAAAGATCTGAAACTGTCTCAAAATGTTCTACAAAACTGCAATGTTTTTTTCTGGTTTTGTCAGGTATAAAATATCATCTGGAAATAAAGCCAGCGTTTCTTGACTACCATACCAATTATAACCTTGAATTTCTAAGTCCCTTATTTTCTTTGCCAACTATTCTAAATATAATGCAATTAAGAAAGGGGGAAGATGACACTCCTGCCTGGTTCCTCTTCTCAAGCAGAAATTATCAGAGAGGACCCCACCCACTTTAATTTTTTGACTCAGATCCCTCATACAACCTCCTAATCAACCTTATATATTTTTTCAGGCAATGCAAATGCTTGAATTGCCCTTCTCATAAAATCTCAGCTTACTCTGTCAAATGCTTTCTCTGCATCAAGACCTACCAACAACAATGGTATTTTCTAACCATCTGCTTCCCTCTAGATCATCAATTTTCTGTTAATGTCAAATGGTTGCCTCCCCTCCACAAAAACCACATTGATCCATATCAATCAGTATTGGCATTACTTTTGCCATTATTTTAGCCATAATAGACATGAACACTGTATAATCATAGAAGTAAAATCAAGTTGGAGGTTGCAGGAGCAAAACAGGTCAAAAAAATGAAGAGTATCTCAAGTCCAACTATGTAAAAAGAATGAGTATTTTATTTAAAGATGAGCACTTTCACTGTTAACACAGCTTCTTCAGATCTAAGTTAAAATAAATAAAAACTTAAAATGGTTCTTTTATATGATCACCTCTAGTGGTCAAACAAGTAATTACAATGAAGAAAACATAAACTGATTCTTTTGTATGATCACCTCTAGTGGTCAAACAAGTAATTACAATGAGGATACATATAATGAATGAATAACAAGTTGGATATACATCATAAAATCACAAATCAAATAGATGTTAAATGCTCAAACAATGCCTGTCCTGAAAATACAGAAAATCCCAGTAAACTACATTTCCAAATGAAATGACATGAAAAATATATATAACATACATAAGACATATCATGAATAAAAATGAGTGTTGAAGGGGGAGAAAAAAGCTAAGTTCTCTAGTGGTCAAACAAGTGATTACAATGAAAAGAACATAAACTCTTCATTTTTTGGACCTGTTTTGCTCCTGCAACCTCCAACTTGATTTTACTTCTAAGTGCTTTTTAAACTGGGTGACAGGCAGCATTCATCTGGTGAATTCAGTGGTGTGCTGTTTTAAGTTTACTTTATAATCATAGTTTAGTATTGAAATGGGTCTTTATGAAGCTAGATCTGATGGAACTTTACCCTCTTTAGGTATTACAGCTACCACTGCTTTCTTCAAGGATGTTGGTACTTCTCCTCTTAAAATATTGTTAAAATCTTCCAGATCTTATCAATTGTTTTCCTCCTAACTTCCATAGGAATACCATCTATTCCTGGTGACTTTCCTGTAGATTGGTTATACAGCACAATTTTTATCATCTCCTCCTATCCCAGTCATTAGTATCGTTAATTATCTACCTCTAACCTTGGCATATTGAATTCTTCCATAAACATTTCCATTTGTATCTTTTATTGATTTTCATATTTCTCTGCTTTACAGAGACTCTAATATAATTTCCAAAATATTTCTAATACCTCTACAGGATATCGTTACCTTGCTTGTTTTAGGCTCCCTAAGTTCGGCAACAGCCTTTTCTACTTTCTTTTTCCCGAGTCATTGTGCTAAATGTTTTTGTGCTCATGTTATTAAAAAACAGTTGTTAACAGCAATCTTTCTAAACTCATGCATATTATCGAGGTAAAACCTTACTTTCTGTCTAGCATTCTGCAGTTGATCCTCTTCTTGTTATGTGAGACTCCCCTATTCTGCAATACTTTAACATTTGTCAGTCCCTCTAAATAATTATTTTCCTTTCTTTTATTTCCACCTTATTTTTAAACTCCACCTTATTTTTTCCCACTCCCTAGCTGTATTTTCATAAGAAATTTATATCCTAACAGCTCCTGAATAATCCCCATTACCCATTCCCTAAATTCCTCACTTTTCAACAGATAGGTGAGAAAGCCCCAATGTCTCATTTTTATTTACTACCCTGTGCTTTTATTTTACCTATTATTGGCGCATGATCTGGAATAGTTATTGGGTGAGTATTAAGACCTTCAATTAAATGCACATATTCCTGTGAAATGTAAATTCTGTCTAACCTAGCCCAGTTTTAATATCATGGGGAATAATATGTAAATTCACTCCAAACTCCTATTACTGAATTAACATCTTCCATGCCAAATATTTTCATAAATTTCTTCAAAAATCTACCCTTCTTTACAATATTTTTCCTTCTGGGCCACCCAGATACATCTTCACTGCTGCAAATTGAATTCCTGTCCCTACCTATAAGTAATATTCTTTGCTGAAAACTGATTTCTCCCAGAATTTTCTTAAGCTCCATTATAGCAGTTTTAGGTGTAAAGTAAATACATGCCAGTGTAATCGTCATTCCTTGCCATTATCCCCTTAGCACTACAAATCTGCAATTATTATCTTTTTATCTTTTTCTATCACTGGTGGTGCTGCGGTAGTGTTGTCGCCTCACAGTAAGATGTTGTCCTGTTCGATTCTCAGCTAGAGCGTCTTCTGTGTGGAGACATGCATGAATAGGTGTACTTTCATTGAAGGTTGTACGTCAGGGCTGGCAACTCGGCATGTAAAAATCTACTGCCGGAGTTCCGCTGTGGCGACCCCTAACTGGGAAAAGCCGAAAGACACAACATTGGAACTCCTGTTGCAATTAATACAAGTACACCTGTTCTCCTTTGTCCCAGGTATTCAGCTGAATAACCATCCTGAAAAACCTTTATCAAATTCACATGTTCAGTTCTTTCAAGTGAGTCTCCTGTAACATAGCTATTTGCACTCTAGATTTTTTAATACAGTTCACTCCTCTTTATTGTTTGTATTTATCTGTGAGGCCATTTACATTTAAAGACATTACAGAAAGCATTGTTGTTTTTATGTACAACACCTTTTTTGTTAAATGTTTAGTTTCAGCATTTGTGTTAATTGCATACACTGCTTGGCAGGTTGAACTTTTATACAGTTGTTTCTTGTTATATCCATTTGAGCCTATGTCACATGTTATGAAACATTTTGATTTATTGAAAGCCCAAAAAAAAAGACATCCCAAAACCTCCCTAAAATCTATTAACTTAACACACAAAACTATGTACACCTTCAACTATTGAAGTTTTACCCTCCTAATAGAAATAAAAGTCCCAAACTGACAGCCACACTCACAGACTAGAGTTAACCTAAAAGAAAGATTATGCATGCTAAGATGAATGGTGCAGCTTGTGCTTTTACTAAGTGCTGATTGGTTTTGTCTTATCTTTATAGCCATCCCAGCTGGGAAAACTCCTGACTGCTTTCAGAGAATATTAACTACCTTGGTAAAGCCCCTGAATGTTTTCAGGGAACATTATCTACCTTGGAAAAAACCCTGAAAGCTTTCAGAGAACATCATCTCCTAGCCAATTTCTCTCTTTTTTCCTCAGCCATCACTCTCCACCAGACTGTAGCCAGGTTCTCTGTATCAGACTGTCTCTATGAAGACATTAGAGCCAGGCAGTCCATTTCTCTTTATCAGATTGTTTCCATGGAAACATGAACACCAGCTGAAGAATTGTTACTTAGCATATGTAACATGTATTTGCTAAAAAAAGCCTCATAATATTCAATGTTCCTTTTTGTTACTAAGTCAATCCAATGTCTTTAATACAGTCCTTCACCCATGCAAGAATGAGAAAAAACACATTAATGTTGCCTCACAGCAAGAGGTTCTCCTGTTCGATTCTCAGCTGGAGTGCCTTCTGTGTGGAGTGTGCATGTCCTCCCTGGGGTCGAGTGGCCTCCGAAAGACATGTGTGAAAGGATGTGCCTTCGCTGAAGGTTCAGAGTCGGGCTGGCAACTCGGCACCATCAAAATTGACTGCCAATCATTAGTGGACCGGAGTTCCGCTGTGGCGACTCCTAACCAGGAAAAGCCGAAAAAACAAACAAACATGCTTTTTAACCAGGCTTTTTTGTTTACATTGCAGTGCCTACATTTCATAAAACTGAACAAAATGAAAGAGAGAAGGGAGAAAGAAAAAAAAGAACAGCAGCACCTGTTTACAATCCCCATTGCACTTAAAAATAACTGGAAAAAATTACTTTATAGCATGTAAAGAAAACCACATGCCACAAAATTAGTACTATTTAAGAAAAAAAAATCTTTACTTACAGTTAGCGTTTTTCTTCCTTTTCCCCTCCCCAAAGCATTTTTCCAAACATTAATGACATGAAGTAGGGCATGTGCTTTAGAGTCCCCAAGTCCAACAAATTCTGAAAAAGTCTAGTATTTCCAGATTTTCATGTTCTGTCATGTTTCACAAATATAAATATTGCATTGTAATCCCAAATTAAGTTACTAGTTTTATTACTCTTAATCTCTGATATCCTGTCTCTGCTTCATTTCCAATGTACTCTCGATTCTTCTAGTCAACTGTCATGCTCCTTTCCTTTTCTCCAACATTTTTCATTGAAAATTTTGAAAAGGTTTCACAGCTATGTGGTCTTTATTACTAGAAGAACAAGAAGCAGAATCTCCTTCTGTTTCACAGCTTACTTTTTGTTGGACACACATTTGTATTTCCTTCCTAGCATGTACTTCATCCAAAAATGATTTTGTCCCTCCAGGGAAGAATACCTTGAAGACAGCTGGGTACAGTAGTTTGAATCTCACACCTGCATCTCAACATTCCCTGAATAGTGGAATAAATGTGCTCCTCTTCTGTCCAGTGTACAATGATTAATAATGATGCACAAACCCTCTGCTGTCTCCTACATTTAGTATTTTGTCCTTCTGCTACATGCTTGTCAGAATCAACTCCTTATCATGGTAGGATTGCATCTTTACCATTAAAGGTCTTGGTTGCTTTCTTGTAGCCAGGTTTGGACCATACACACAATGTGACCTTTCAACTAGCAACTCCTGCTGTGGAATACCAGTCCAGTTGCTTATTTGTGCTTTCATAAAATTACTGCAGTCTCTTCCTTCCAGCTTCTCTGGTATAGCTGAAAAATCACAGGTTTTCCCTATGTGCTGTGTCCTCTAATTCTATTATTTTTTGAAACATCTCTTCCTAAGCAGTCTCATATTCAGTCAGCCTTTTCTTCATTTCAAACTCTGATTTTTTGCAGCTTTATCATCTCATCTGAATATCTGTTTAAAGCATCTTCCATTTTTCCAGCCTTTTGTTGTTTGTGTTGATATGGCCCATAAGTTTTTTGTTTATTTTAACTAGGTCCGTATGCAGTTGCCTTATATCATCCTGTAGGTTACTGGAAGTCATGTCTGAAGGCTGCACTGCTTTTTGCTGAACAGCTGCAGAACTTTCCCCAGTCAATGTTTATCCTCATTTTTTTGTAGCTGATTTTTTCCAGGTCTTCTGTATTTCTTCATTCCTGGCATCTTGACAGTTCACTTACTAGCCAGTTACTGAAATTTACCCATAAAACACAAGTCTGCTGGCCTTCTCTGTCGAGTTTCTATTTTCACACTTGGAGAGCTAGAAATAAGCTGTTACTCAATGTGAAACCATCTTGGAAATCCCCTTGCATTGTGACTCTTGTAGAAATCAGAAGCCAAAGGATAAGTAACAGGCAACATGTTATGCACAGATCAGGTGTACTAGGTATCATAATGTTATTGTATGCTGTTCTAAATGGCTATGGAAGGTAATCATCCAAGATACATGGATAAATGCTATGGATACAAAAAAGGGACTGTCCCCCTACCCCCCACTGTAACCCACAGTGCCCAGCCCTTAGTAGGTGGGGGCATCAGATGAAATCTCTGTGACGCTGGATTCTGATGAAGGGTTATATCCGGAAAAAGTCAGAATGAAGCTATGTTTTTTTTTTAGTGAGTAAAAGTGAGAATAGAGCTGGAAAGAACTGAAAGTAGCTGGGATGACTAGGCACTGATTTGTCCTGCAAAGACTACTCCACACTAAATTCATAAGTTTCAGATTCTGAGTACTGCTTGATTTATGTTGCTGTATGATTTTTTAATATAGTGGCCGTCTTGGCAGGGGTAAGATTGACAAGTGTAAAGCTTTCTTTTTCTTCCTTACTCTCATCCTTATGACGTGTCACTTTTGCTGATTTCAGAATATAATACCATTTGTTTAAACATAATGATAGGTGAAAGAATACTTAAAGCAACTCGGTAATTAAAAAACAAAGCAAATGTAATGCTAGCAGCTAAAACAAAATGAATCCACCATATAAAAATAAACTTTTATGGCTGACACAAAATCCAACAAAGATTAAGTGCTTTTATCCTTATTAATCCAGGACTTCTTCAGAATAACTTAAAGTTAAAAAAACAGTACCCTATTTATAGATCACTACTGCTAGAAACAATAATTGAATAATTACAGAATGATCTAAATACTGTTAAAGAAACATTGCATTATTTTATCAAAAAAATCAAAATCTATCCAACATAAAAAATGGTGTTATAAAAATATACTGTTTACCATGGCAATCCATATAAATACTTAAAATCCTATTGTACAAAAATATAAATATGTTCAAATACAGAAAATATTAAGTATATTTGAAAATAGTGCATAAAAGGGATAAACACTAGCTGACATCTCATATATAAACAGACTTCATAACGGGGTGAATAGAGATTTGTTCATTAAGACCAGGTTCTTGAAAGCCATGTAGTCTCAGTTGCCACTTCAATTCTAGTACCTCCAATTTACCCCTAATATCTCCCCTCTGGGATTATGCCTTAATAGATCTAAAATACCAAACTGAAACTTCTCATAAACAGTGCACAACCTAGAATGCTTGAAAAAGAGCATTTTTTTTCATTCTTTTTGTCGATCTCATAATTGTGTTCAAAGATATGATTCCTCAAACATCTCTCTTTTACCCACATAAAAAGATGAACAATTTGAGCACTTCACCAAGTATATTATACCTTTAGTCTGACAGTTACCTTTACACAAATCTACAACCGAATGTAAAGCATTTTTCAACACCAATTTTTTGCTTTCAAAGTGTAAGGGCATAGCAGACAACTTCCACATTTAACTGTCCCACCTTTGTGTGAATTATTATAAATAGGTCAACTTTCAAACCATTCTTTCAAATTACACCCTGTTTGGGGAACAATTCTAGGTTCTGGCCCCAGTACTTTAAAAATATCAGGGTTAGCTCGCAGAGTGTTCCAATTACTTTTAATAATATTTATGTAATTTGTTTGGGGGCAATGTTGAACCACCAGGGCCCTCTCATAGTTATTGTCATTCTTAGCCTGTTTATCCAAAGTAAACCCTGTACCCAGCACAGGTTTATATAAAACATCCCACTGAGATTGAACATAGTCCCTAATATCTTTTACCATGTGTAGGGGATAACCTCTGGCTGTAAACATTTCAAAAACAACATCAAGTTCTTTGGAAACGTCATCAGCATATGATATCATTTTAGCTACTTCTGGCTACATGGATGCACTGATCTTTAACAATGCCCTTCTTTTGACTTAGGGGATGACGACTTTTAAAATCTAAATATGAATTGCTGAATGTATGCTTTCTATATACTGTAAATTTAAATCTTTTTTCAGTATGGGCTATCAGAGTGTCCAAATAACTAATTCCATATTTATCAAAGTTATAGGTAAATTTAAAAAAAAAATGATGAGTAATTAAGGTAGTTAATAAAATTACGTATGCCATCTTCCGTATCCACCCATAGGATGGCTGGAGGGATAGATTCCTGTCCCAGAGACTTCCCATACTTTGGAACAAGATTCCAAATCTACATTAGGCAGCGCTCCTCACTAACACTCTTTAAGAAAAGCTTTGACGAGTGGATGGGAAACAAAGTTTACCCTGAGGATCACTTCAGTGGCTCTGCTGGACAGAGGCACAGGGAACTAATCTAAGGAGGTGGCGAAAGCCAACACATTATGGCTAGGCTTATAAATGCCTTCGGGCATTTAGCCTAGTACCTATCTATGAACCTATGGATATATCATCCAAAAATTGAACATATAACGATGTTTCTAAAAAACTCTGAATTAAAAACCATCTTAGTTTCCCAGTCCAATAAAACTAAATTTCCGTAAATGGGGGCACAAGTGACCCCCATCGCTACCCCTTTATTTTGTTTAAATATTTCCTCTTCAAAATATATGTAATTATAATCGTGGGTACTAGGCTATCTGCCCGAAGGCATTTATAATCTAGACGGGTCCAGATAAGTAAATATTGTGGGAAGAAATATCCAGGGAATTGTTATGTCTAGGCTTATATAGGCCCTAGGGCGGATAGCCTAGTACCAACATATGAACAATGGACATCCATCCATCAACAGTTTTGCTATATCATGTGAAACAGACCAATAATTTAATATACTGTGATAGAAAGATTCCAATCCCTCATCCTTAGGAATTACTGTAAATAAATCTACTATGTTAATTGTTAAAAAAATCAACTTTGTAATTAACTACAACTCTGCTTACTATATTATAATTTTATTTCAGGCAACCATGCCATTTATTTTCTCACAAATGACCCACAATCCCTCCCCCTGCCAATAGTCTTCTTTGTGTTTTTAAACCTACCTCCTGAGGGTAGCCTGGACCCTGCCTGCAACTGCTACACAGAGTAAGACTTAGCATTGTCACCACCCCCCACATAATTTGACAGCAGCACTGTGTGGGTAAGATTTTATGTTTCACAGACTTTAAGGAGTGATCTCTATGCACACTATATTTATATTGCAACTTTTCATCTCATGTGCCTCTGTTATCTACTCCCACCCCTGGATACTGCTCCTGCTGGTGATATAATTTCATAGCTCTTTGTAGTTGCAGCACCGCTGTGGTGTCAGTGCAGCATGATTCTTTGTGTATCCTTCTGCTGTGCTTCCTTGCTTGTTTAAGTGATAACATCATTGGTTATTGTGTGATGCTAACTAAGGACTGCTGCCCCACTCTTTTTTACACTCATGAGCCATGGTCACAGAGTAATGCAACATTCCATACTGCAAAATAGTTAAAAGCAGCAGTACTGGCATTCAATGCACTATTTCTTTAGCTAAATACTGAAGTTCTTGATGCAGATCATCTTAGCTATGCCTTCAAAATATACACTTATCACAAAGTAGTTTTGTTACTTTCTTGCTCTGTAAGACCATTCCCCAAGCATTTATTTTCTTTCCCAGACTAATCAGCATCCAAGTTAATTTTTCTCACTTCTGTAGAGACATTAAGCTTACCCCATATTTCAGTTGCTTTATCATCTCTGTGGGCCTTTTTCTTACTGTATTAGCCTCCAGTCATCAACTGTTACTGCCCTGAGAGTTTCTTCTTGGGCTATGAAATCTTCCCATGGAAGAAATGCCTTCATCTGTGGGACACCGTGCTTAAAGGCTAAACACATGCACTGTAAGAACAATGCTAGGTGTCCATGTGAGTTTATTTATTTGCTTTGTAACCATAGTGGAGTTCTTTAGTTGTAGTAAACAGGGACAGCATTTTGAACCATTTTCTCTCTTTTTTTTTTTTTTTGCCTAGTCTGTACATATGTCAGTCTACACTTTTTCTGGTAGTCCTTCTTTCAGAAACCAGGTACAAAACCGATGATATGTCTTGGAAACTAGCTAACCACATTTATGGCTAAATATTTCCTGCCTTCATCCTAGGAAGGTGATTTGAGGTAGGACCTTACTACATTGTTAAGAGTACCCAAAGAAAGAGTGCAGATTCACAGACTTCTTAGGGGAGACTTATGCCTCGCCTACAGAAAAACCCAAGACCCAAACCTAATGAACTTACTGCATATCCGTAAATCAAATGGGTCTAGGACTACACCTTTCAGGGACTTAAATATGGCCTGCAACTTAAATAAAACATGCTGGAGGGACAGGTTTATCTCCCAGCAATTGACATATCTTTGGAACAGGCTACCAATTCAAGTGCAACAGAGCACCTCTATGACACTGTTCAAGAGGAACCAGGATGAGTGGATGGGGCACCGTAAATTCTTACCAGGGATAGCACCCACAACCCTCCTGGAAATGGGCAGTCATCACTAAATGCAATCTTGGGCATTGACTAGTACCTCTACAGTATTACATTGGGTTGAAATGGCTAGGCTTAAAATGACCTCTGGGTTGTTAGCCTAGTAATCTCCTATGATCCTATGATATATCATTATGTGCCAGCACCAACATGATAGAGACATTTCTTCTTTTGTTTCTATGGGATAATAATAAAAAAAATTCCCTTAATAGTTAGTTTTTAATTTTCTCTGATTTACATGGACTTCTGTGTTTTACTTTCATATAAAGCCCTTTGAACAAATGATGATTCAATCAAGGTGCCTGAAAAGAAAAAAAAGCCCTTTGAACAAGAGTTCGTTTCCAGACCTGTAACGCTACATATGTGTTTAGATGACACTGTTCATTTGCTGAGTGGTAGGTGCTGTCCTTTCTGTTAAAGCATACAAATTTAATCAAGCCCGATATTTGTAGCAGGGGGAAGGATGAGAGGTGAACAAATCATCTTTTCATGCACTTTCAAAGGAATAAGACAAGACAGGTTAAACATTTCCTTGGTATTTTGCCTCAGTCTACTATTAAGCCCAGTGACTAGCATAGCTGAAATATGATGGCACCTTTAACAACCAATGTATTTCTTATTTAGCAAAATACTTTGCAAAATGCTGGTGCTGATGCCTCAGTCTCATCCATCCTGGTGGGGAGAGAGGTGGTTCTGTCTCGTCACAAAGGTGACACCCAGCAGAACTAAATGTTATATCCAGTGGAGTCTGAGTCAAATGAGCCCACAATGACTGCATTCACACTAATAAGCCATGGGGAAATCAGCATGTGGAGGACACTCTTACCCTCAGAAGGCAGCAATAATAGAACACAGAAGAGCTGCCAAAAGTGAGAGGGTACTGCTGTGAAGAGAGGGTAGTTCACCTTGCAGGATCAGCACGTTGGCCTACTCTCTGCCACCTGCTTCTCACTGGGGAATGGAGGGCTGATTGGGATACCCCGTGGGAATAAATGGGCCATAGGGCTTATACCTAAGGGCCAAGAGTGTTCATTTCAGGTTTCCTCATTGACTGAAGGGGCTGACTGGGTGCAGGTAGAGGGGCCATTGGACAAAAAAAAAATGCAAACTCCAAGGCAAAAAATACACTGAGAAACAAATTCATAAACTGCAGATAAATTAGCATTATGTCATACTCTTTGTGTCCAGTAGTAAAAATCATTTAAGCTTTCTTGTTGCTTAAAATAATAAGATATTTGTGTTGAGGTTTATGTATGTATGTATTGTAGTAAGGCAATATAGAGAATGCACATTACTTAGGTTTAGTGCAGTTTATTTACTTTGATAAAATATCCAAGAGTCATTATTTATAGTGACAAAAATATAAAAAATCAGTCTTTGATAGTGTGTAACATAGCTAGTCTGGTAACTTACAACTCAAGTTCATTCAGCTACAGTTTAGCAAACTCACAGTTCATTAACTACAAAACTCCCAGTTTGTAATTTTTTTGCTAGACACAAGCCAAGCTCTTGCAGCCACATCGGTAAGTCAACATATGTGACTTCTACTCTAGTCTGCAGCTGCCCACATGATCCTTGGCTTCCACAGGTTGCATCCACAAGAAAAGTTACCTAGCATCCTTACTACAGGTAACAATCTTCTTCTCAAGAGGCAAACATCCTAATCTCTTATGCTTTCAGCCCTTCCTTTAAACAGGGTTCCACACTCGGGTGTTTTTCTTTATGAGCTTCATATTACCTAGTGCAGCTGCCATATTTATTGTTTTATATGTGTGTCCAAACCGCCCCCTCCCCCCAAATTTATATATACCAACTTCAGAATTGACATATCTTGGAGAAAGGGGAAATGGCATCTCAGACTTAGTATATGCAAGGCTGATCTTTCAGTCATTCAGTCTCCGTGTTTCGAGACTTGCTGTAGCAGGGCCCGGCATTTCAAATGGTTACCACTACAAGTGGTTGATTACTTTGAAGTATTAACTGAAATTGGCTACAGTTCATGATTCTTTTTCTCCTGATTTTAAAGAGACCAAGTCAGCAACTTAGATCCTCATGAACTGCCAGTTTTCCCAGTGGTTTAATGTTTTCCTTAAGGGTGGGAAAAATCTTATGACCTAAGGCTAGAAAATGATTGCATCTCACTATCTATATCTATCTATATGTGAATACACTACATTGTTGAGATGCTGTTGAACAAACCATATCCTGACATACCCTTTTCAATCAAAGATTAAATGAAACACACTTAAAACATGGCATTGGGAATGTATTGAACTTGCCTCCTACAGAACCCATGTTAAAGGCCATTCATGAGTTTCTCTGGGTGTAGAGTCACCAATTTGAGTTTGGTGGTTCATTGTCCATAAGTCAATGAATTGCAGCTTCGTGTGTGTGTGTGTGTCTGTGTGTGTGTGTGTGTGTGTGTGTCTGTGTGTGAGTGTCTATACCTTATATATTTGCTTACCATTCATTTTATCAAATTTTTTTTATTGTATCTCAAATCATCAAAAAAATTAATTGAAAACTCATTTCAACAAAAACATATTTCATCTGATCATATTTCACAGAAAACTATAGAAAGCTATGGATAGTCAGTGCTGGTGTAGTTTAAGATAGTAGGAAATGCAAGGTAAGTTAGTCTAATGCATAATTTAGAGTTTGCCAGTTCCCACTCTTGTGTTGTATCAACATCTTTAGAAGTTTTGTTTGTGTGCAAGCAGTAATTCATCGTATGTGGTGTTTACTTTTTTTCTGCTGGTGGTTGTGTTATCATGGAGTTATTATATACAAGTAAGGCGGATGGGATGGCTTTGCCCTCCATATGGCAACATATGGCAATTATCATGTGTTCAAATGCAGAAATACCCTGGATGTATCACGAATAGCACAAAGCATGACTTATCTATGTCCCTAACAACTCTTCGTCCTCAGCTTCCAAGCAGGCTTCATACCAAACAAACAATGGACAGCAACTATCATACCCCTGCATGAGGGAAGACTGTCCATAGACCCACTGTAATGAACAGCAGTGGGCTCTGAGCTGAACCTTGGTGCACACCCACTCCCACTGGGAGCCTTTCTGTGAGTCAGGATACTGGTTGTACTTCCATCATTTGGTCCTTGTACATAGCCTGCACTAATTCTACCGATGTTTCTGGGACCTCGAACCACTCCCAGATGGCCCAAATTAGATTTCTTGTCATATGCTTTCTCCAAGCCTAGGAATGTCAAGTGGGACTCTCTACTCATTCCCATGGTCTTTTTCCACTATCCGTTTTACTGCAAACACTGGGTTGGTTGTGCTGCATCTTGATCTGTATCAGAACTACTCTTCTCCCTTTTTGCTTTGTACTACTCTGCTTATTCATTTATTAGTCACCCTCTCCATAACTTTCATGTAGTGTGACAGGAGTCTGATATCTCTGCACTGTACACAGTTGTGAATGTCCCCTTTGTTTTCTGACATTGGCACTAAAATGCTTATTCTCCAGTCATGCCACAGTAAGTGCCCTCAGAAACTACTTCTTCCCTATTCACCTAATATCTTGATCTCATCTTTCATGAATTTATCTGAGCCTACTACCTTATTTGGCTTAATTTTCCTTAGTGCTGTTTTTACTTCTAGTGTGGGTTCTTCTTCCTCTTTCATTATAGGATGTACATGGGGAAAGAGAGCTTTTGTGGGATTTTCTTCATTCAGAAACTAATGAAAGTATTTCTTCCATCCGTCTTTGATGTTCTCTGGACTAGTGAGCAGATTGTTGCTGGCCTCCTTTATGAATGGTGTCTAATAATTATGTTCTTTATTTTTCGGTCTTAGCTTAAAAACCTGATAGGGTATCTTTGTGCAATGTGCGGAGTCACTTTCCAGAAGCTGGTGGAGTTTCTCCGACACCTTGTTCTTTGCCATTAGCCTGGTCCATCTCTCCTATCTCCCACTTCTTCCTGCTTCCTTTCTTTTGATAACTTCCTGGACTTCTGCACAGAGTTGTAGCTAACTCATCTAGTGCCCATTGCCCACTGCCACTCCTTGATCTAGTTCCCCTCAACTCTAAGTTAAGGGGGGAATTGTTGGTGTGCTCATTTCTTTCCCAAGGAGTGCCAGGTCTTCTGCACTGCACCCCTTGTGGAAATGCATGCAGGTATTGCATCCCTGACCAATCAGTATCTGTTGATAGCACCTCTAACACCTTGCACCTGGGGCAGCTGTCCTCTTTGCTCCACACCTGCTATCATTCTACTCTTGCATTCCACCTCCAGATATCCTTAAGTACCTTATTCCATACCTGGCTAGGCCAGATATCTGTTCTATATGCTTCATACAGACTGCTTTGAGACACTGTCACTCTTCTTCAACTCCATGCATTTCCTCTTCTTTCTTAAGTGCTAGAGTACTGAGTATTTCCTTGAACTCCTGTACTCTTGTTCCAGTCAACGTACAAACCTTCTGCCTAGTTTATGTTGAGCTTGCAACATTCTCTGACCAGTGTTTGCAGCTGATTCTGGCCACCAGTGGCTTATGTTGTGGGCTGACTGTAACTGGGGATTACTTTGCAACCTCTGATTCTTCTCCACTGCTCTTTCCTCGCTAGTAGGAAGTCTACCTGAGTTGGATGCTGACCACTCTTCTATATGATCTTGTGACTTTCTTTTGATGAACCATGTGTTGGCCACTGCTGAGCCATTTGTCAGGCAGAAGTCTAGAGCAGCCTATCCTTTATTCCTGTTGCCTCACTCTTGTGGCCCCAGGCAGTCTTATCGTGTTCTGTTTGTCCCAATATGGGCATTTGGTTCCACTGTTATCAACACCAACTCCGTCTCATTTTGTTCTGCTTTATCTAGTAGGCCATGCAACTGCTTCTTGAATGCACTCTTTTCCTTGCCATCATAACTCAGCTATGGGGTATAGTCTGGGACTATGAGTACTGTCCTGTCTTTACACTGAAGTCTAATTGCCATGATTCTGTAATTCTAATGGTATCCCTTACTGTCTTCATAAACTAAATATAAACCAATTAAAAACATAACCATCACTAAACTATTAAAATACATCAGATAGATGAACTGCCACTACAAAAAATTAGCCACTGAAATTTACCTCCAAACTAGGCTTCAAAGCCAGCCATGAGGTACTGTCTTCATAAAAACCTAAGCAAAGTACTGAAAGCCCTGTTCAGCAGATGTTTAGACAGTTAATGTAAGCTTCTGAAGTCACTGGGAAAACTATCCAGTCTTTAAAATACAGAAGAAAAGGAGAAATGGAAAACAGAGAGGCCTGGCTTGTGTGATTAGATAATGTGATTGTCTTTGATCATGAAATTAACTCCCTAAACCCACAGTATTTTTCATGTATGATGCAGCATATCCCAACATGCGTGTGCATGAGTGTAGGCATAGTAATTACATATGCACATGTGTGTAAATATACATACATATACACACAAACACACAAGAATTTTACATTCATAATATCGAACACCTTTAATGCAGACAGAGGTGATCAAATAATCATTTCATCACATCTGCTGGCATGATTTTGTTGGTAGTCGAGGAACAGAGGGTGTTGGGAATGCATCCTTTCCTCGCTGCTGTGTAATCTCACTGTTGTTATATATAATTATCAGGGGGTGTGGGGTTGCAATTTGGCCACTCTTGTATGTGATCTTGTGACCCTCTCTCTTTCTGCACTATATGTTGGATACTATCAAGCTATTTGCCAGACAGAAGTCTATAATGGCCTCTCTTTCTTTATTCCTGGTGCCCCACTCATGTGGGCCCAGGCAGTCCTCATATCCTGCTCAGTCTGTCCTGATATGTGCATTCAAGTCACCCATTATCAACACAAACTCACATTGTCCTGCTTTATCTAGTAGGCCCTGCAACTACTGCCCGAATGCACTCTATTCCTCACTATCACAGCCCTGCTGTGGGGCATAGGCTGAGATTATGAATACTGCTCTATCATTACATTAGAATCTGACTAGCATATGTTTGTTACTAATTCTAATAACACCCCTAAATACCTTCTGAATCCTCTCCCTCATCATAGTTCTCACACCATTTCTAGCCTGTCCTCCTCCTGAGTAGCAGAATCTGAATCCAAGCCAAGTCACTTTGCTGCACTGCCCTTCCATCTTGTCTCCTGGATACATAGGATGTCCAGCTTCCTCCTTACCATCATGTCATCCACTTTCAAGCTGCCTCTGGTCAGTGAGCCAACATGGAGTGTAGTAATTTTAAGTTCATGTATGGCAGGTTGATTGGTTTTATGTCCAGCTTTTGCTCAACAGAGCTACCCCAGGTAACTCAAGCTGGGCAGCTGGATACGTGTAGGCCAGCAGCTTAGTGACCAAAGGCAGTTGAGCTTTATTGCGGGCATACATTGCCCAATAGAAGCACATACACCCCTCTCATGTTAGCATGAATGCTAATATATTTTCTGTAGGAACTGTAGTAAGCTGCTAGTTACATTTGGAGCAAGTGACTTGCTACAGGTTAAAAAATGGAAAGGTTATATTTTGCTCCTCAATTTAGAGTAGAGGGGTGCAGATTGAGAAGAACGGTACCTGGCTTGTAATTTTTTATATGAGGAGTGCTATGTCAGGAAATGGAGCTTTTTTTTTTTCCTCTCTTTTTTTTGCTTCATAACTTAGACTTCAAGGGTGCAGATCAGGGACAATGGACCTAGTTTGCTTCTTAGTTGAGGAGTGCCAGATCAGGGAATGGACCATTTCTTTTGCTCCTGAACTTAGAGCTGATGGTTGCTAGACTGGGGAACTAGACATGAAAACTATGATTCTGATCTTGTTGTATCAAGGTGGTTCTGCCTGAAAGAACTGAAAACGGTTTGCCTCCATTTGGTCATGTGTCCATTGTCCGACGTGCATTCAGAGGAAAGGACAACAACAAAAAAACGCAATGCCGACTCACAGAGGTTCAAATGGCTATAGTACAAATCCACTATGCCATTTGAACATATGGACAAATGTCGAAAATGGTTTTCTGTCAAACCATTTTCACATTTGTCCTCTGAAGTGTTCCGTAATTTGCTCTGTCAAGTCATGCAAATGCATGATCGCACATACCATTCTCAAACAAATGGAGGTAAACCCTGAAATCACATCCTGGTTTCACTGAATGAACTCATATACTACTTTTTTATCATGTGCAGGTCCTCATCAGATGAGAGGGGGTGCAGGAGCTCTGCAAACACATGTGCACCATTTTTTTTGTGGGGACTGATGTGCAGCTTGCTAGGTTTGATGTTTTCTATGTTTAGGTGTTTGATTTACTGTGTTTTGGATCTCAGCAAAAAGAGGCGGTGTTTTATTACACACCCAGAGAAATTACTTCTCAACATAGCATTACAGCCAAAATACAAGAAAGACATGAAGTTGTACCACTTTTAATGAAGAAACATATGGCCAAACGACAAGAGACTCAAGCCCTCCTTTACAGAAGACGATCAAGGCTGAAGGTGTCCCATCCTGGAAACTGGTAATGGTTCTGATTCCAGTCATCAAAAATAAGTTCCCTGCCATTTGGCAGGATCCTATGAAGTGTTAGAAATAGTGCTACCAGCATATTACAAATCCTTCCAACCTGACAAGTAGTACTAGTTACAGATACTACTTGTTAATGTCATTAAATCTGAAGTGTAATAGGAAGTGTTGTGGTTTCTTATAAACTGGGAGAGGTCATTGCCCCAGCTCTAAAACTGAGGTAATGATTATTTGTTCACCTGACAAGGATGTCAAATATTTTATTAGCAGGAACAGTGCTGTAATTTCCCCAGAGTGTCACAATACATAAGGCTGATAAATCACAATGTTGTAATAAGGCTAGACAATAAAGAAAGGCCTGTCCCTAAAGAGTCCATGAAGTGAAAAGAATTTGAACTGTAGGTTAAACTTGCCTGCTGTAGGGCTTATGGAGAAAAATAAAGAATACTACAGATTGGCACCATTGTAATGGTGTCCAAATCAATAGCACCATCCACGTCTGCAGTGATTTTAGACATCTTTTCTGTGCTTACCCATAACATAGACAGATGAGCTGTGCAAAAAGTTTGGCCCTGCCAGACACGAACCTGGACATAGTAAAAATTAGTGGAATGTAACTCTTATAAAAAGATCAAGTGAGAAAATGGCTTTGTTTTCTGTGCCAAATACATGCTTTCAAATATAGATTCCTCTCATTTGGGTTGCAAGGGGCCTTGCAACCTTCCAAAAGATGTTGGGTAAGTGTCTCTGGCCAAACAGCCATTATGCAGTTACATACCTAAATGACATGGTTACCTGTAGCCAAGAGTGGACATCCCATCAGATGAATGTATAGACAGTGCTCAACTCATACCGCTCAATTTCTAAGCACAAGAGCTGTAAGCATTAAAAGCACTATCAGTGGTACAATAGTTAGTACACTCACCTTTGGTGCAGAAGGCTGTAAGTTCTATTCCCAACCCAGGTAAGTAGATTGCTTACAATGCAGTGCAGTACATTGCAGTGCAGTATAAGGGGGGTGCTGCAATCTCGAGTGAGTTGTTCTTCAGTTAAGAAGTTAGACCAACTTCCCATCTGCTTGAGTTGATGGTAGCTCAGGTGAATGTAAAAGATCCCACATCACCTACTGAACAGAGTAGGGGACTTTTATTATAAACATTCAGTACATGACAGATTAAGAAAAAATATACACTATCTAAAAAGATTTATAGAAAAAAAAATTCACTTTTGAAAAAATGAAAAAAAATATATATATTCCCTTACATCCATTTATGAAATTTCCCCCAAATTAAAAAAAACTATCTCAGTGGTTATTATACAATAATTCCTCACATTTAATGATCCAAACACAACCAAAAATTGAATGCCAAATATAAATGTATCAGCAATATTAATATTAAAAGGAAAAACACTACCGTAATGTCCATATATAATCACATCTAAAGAAAGTGGAAAGAAAACATGAAACTTATGAAATTTAAGAAAACCCTTGATAATTGAAGTCCATTAGACTCTAAAAAATGATATTGTAAACTACAAGTATTACATAACATTTATTCCATTATTTTATATTTAATAAGCCAGTTCACAGGTAATTTACCCAACGATAAATGCCATAAAAATCCTGTACTTCCTGAGAATTTTTAAATCTATTTTGCTGTCACAAAATACCATTTTGTATACAGGAGTGTAGTTAAGTCCAAGGCCTCTCATAGCAAAATCCTTCTATAACAGAAATATAGCATACTTTTTTTCTAGACATATGTGACACAGAAAAAAGTAATATTCCAATGAATTATCTAATCCATATATTAATTGATGATATTCCACCATTTATCAGAAAAACAACTTTTCCAAACATCTTTATATTTATCCCACAATAGTATACTAAAAAAGCCAAGTCTATTCCTATTAAAACTTTGAAGAATACTAAATAAATGCAAGGAAGATATAAAAACTGGATTAATTAATTAAACATGCACTCTCTTCATTGGGGGTACAATAATTACATTTCTTTTAATGGGATTTAACTTATCACCCTAAGACAAAAGAAAACCACCTTCAACAACTATTTTTCTTTGCACCTAGGAAAATGGAAAACATGCCCCAAATAACTTGACTTTCCCAAAGCTATGGTATTCAAGACATACACTTTTTTGGGGGAAAAATAATTTAAAACATCCCTAATGATCAAACATTTTTTTACTCAAGAAAAAATGTATCTTACTGCATAATAAAGGTAAAGTCATCTCCTAAAGAAACCCATAGAATTTTAATTACTTCAGTACAAAAGGAAATATCAAACAGCTGTAATAAAATCAAACCCCTTACATTTACTCAACTTTAAATGCAAACTCACAGTCCCTAGTATCAACATAACCTTATTCATAACAGTATCAATATGAACCTCAGAATTAACTCTAAAATTAAAATCATCTGCATATGATAAAATAAGAGGTAATCATACACCCAGTAGTATATCCCATTATGCATGTTGACAAAAATAGTACATTCCTCAATAACTGTATTCATTAATATAGAAAACAAAAGACCACTAAGAAGACATCCTTACTTGACTCCTCCTCTATTTTTAATCCTAGTACCCAAATGCCCATTAACCAAACGTTTAATCCAGGTACAAGAATAAATTGATACTATAATGTTTAGAAATTTTTTCACAAACACCATATCCACATAGCATCTCTAATAGTAGTTTGTGGTATATACTATCAAATGCTTTCTGTATGTCACAAGAAATCAAAATCCCTTTTTTTCCATGTTAATTGTATCTACTATTTCCCTAACAAAATCAACATATTCTTATTTAGTCTTCCTTTCACACCAGAAATACCGTTATTAAATTTACATAAGAAAACAGAACTTAACCTTATCTGTACAATTTTATAAATAAATTTAAAATCTGTATTATTTAGCGTTATGAGTTTCGGCTGATCGTCTCCCAGCTGAATACCTACAAATAGCATCAGATGTTATAGCCTATCCCATCTCAATCTTGATTAACAGAACTATAACAGAGGCCACCATCCCCTCTATTTGGAAAATTTCATACGTCATCCCACTTCATAAGGGAGGTTCCTCCACGGAAACATCAAACTATAGAGCTATAGCAATATTGTCCCCAGTAGCAAAAATAATGGAAAGGTGTGCTCACAAGCAACTCCTACACTATCTCACTCTAAACAATCTTTTGTCCAAAACTCAACATGGTTTTCGCCCCCATCATAGTACAACCACTGCCCTCCTTTCCTTTGTTTACTCAGTCAACTGCAACCATAACAACAAATTAATTACTTCTGCTCTATTTCTTGATTTGTCAAAAGCCTTCGACATGGTCAATCACCAACTATTGCTCCATACCCTCGAAACCCTTTACCTCGATAACTTAGCCCTAAGCTGGTTTAATGCTTACCTCTCTGGTAGACAACAAGCAGTCCAGTGGCAAAGCAAGCTATCTCACTTGCTACCTAATACCATAGGAGTTCCCCAAGGCTCTATACTTGGACCCCTTCTTTTCTCCGTATTCATAAATGGTCTCCATTCTGTCATCCCCAAAGCCACCTGCATTCAATATGCAGATGACTCTACCCTTATCTGCTCTGATGCTTCTCTCTATAATCTCCAAGTAGTCACCCAACAGTGCTTTGCTGCAGTTGAAAAATGGTTCACTGAACGGAAACTTATCCTCAATCCAACAAAAACTAAGTTACTACTAATTTTCCCTACCTTAACTACTTCCTTAAGGCTACACCCTCCACATTCTAATAATATGTCCTTCCACGTTAAATCCACTAACGGCACCATCATTGAGCCTGTCACCAATACCAAACTACTAGGTGTCACTATTGACCACAAGCTCAAATTTGATATGCACATCAGTCAAACCATAAAGACAGTAAACAAGAAACTTGGTTCTATGTACAGAATTAAGAACTTTCTAACTCCTAATACCAAACTAACCATTGCACGTACACACCTTCTCTCCACCCTATTGTATGCCTCTCCGGTACTTTCCTTCCTCAATAAAAGTGAGCTTAATAAACTCTCTGTTGCTTATAACCATATTGCCAAATTTGTAACAGGAGAACCTTACCGTACTCATCACTGCCTTAACCTAAGGAAACTTGACTGGTTAGAACTGCCCAATCTTCTCAAACTTAACCAACTTACTGAAGCATTTAAAATAATTAAGGAGCCAGATAAAACCCCCTCACTGAACAAACTTTTGACCCCCTACTCCAATCTCAACTGCCTTCGATCTTCAAACAGAGTCCTGGTACAAACCACGAAATCTAATAATTCGGGCGGTGATGCTTTTTATGCCAATTCCATTGGAAAGCTATGGAATTCCCTTCCGAATAACCTAAGATTAACTACCTCTCTTAGCCATTTCAAAATTAATCTTAAACTATTCTTTAAGGCACATTGGCTATGTCCTTGTGCTAATCCGGATTAATCCTAAAAGTCGCACACCACCCACATGCCATTTCCTAATGGCCTCTCTCTCTTCTCATTGCCCTAGATCCCTACAATCGTATCTCCTTTATCTGTGTACGTTTATAGGATTACTTGTTCCTCTTGGACTGCCTTCACCTCATAATTACTAGGTTTGATTCGTGGTATAACTCTGAGCTTATAATCTTAATCCTCTATATTTCTTAACAAATCTGAAATTCTGTGAATTACATATCATTGAACTGTCAATTTCTTTGTATGTTTAATTTGTGTCTCTTTCTAATATGTTATTAAGAATCTATCAGTATGTAAGTCTATGTTTTGTTTTTATTGTGGAGCTTTTCTCCCCGGGCCTCTGCTGAAAATGGATATGTATCCAGTTAGACTAACCCGGTCAACAAATGTAAAATAAAAATAAATAAAAATAAAATATGAGTTTCCAATTTTTGATATGAGGTTTATTTCCAGTTTTAAAAACAAATTGAATAACTCCATCCCAAATCTCATCAGAAACAATTCTAGTATCCAACCATAACCATAACCTTCTGTTTCTAAGTCATATTTCTATAAAAACTATACAAAATACCATCAATACCATCGGCATACACCTCATTTGGCTGTAGGTTTAGCCAACAGTAAACTGTCTGTGTCTGTAAGTAAAAGAACACATATAGTCTTGTGGCCACAAACTACTGAAAATTATCCAAAAGATACTGTTCAGTCACCCTCATAATATCACCTTGTATATTAATCAAGGTGCCTAAAGGATCCTTCAGATTAATAACAATATGGCATCATGACCAATTAAAGGAGAAACTGTCTAACAACATATTCATTCTTTCTACAGTTAAACCCTCAAACATATTTTCCTTAAATAGAAAATCATCAGAATCTACTTTCAGAAGTACTAGCTCATAACTTGGTAAGCCAATCTATAGATTTTTTTCTGAGACAATAAGGAATAAGAAAACAAAAATAATTCAACTGACAAAATACATTTTTATATTAACTTTAAATAGAACCCACCACTGAGGCCAGTTATCATATTCATCTATTAATGTAATAATCTGATCCCAAAGTAAATGTGAAAGAGCATCCCATTCTTGGGAAGTAACTACCCAACCATTTACTTGCTTTATACCACTATACAAAAACAAAACAAAACAAAAACTATGGTGTGGACTAATGGATTAATACCAAATTCAAAAACTAAAACTCTAAGATCCAAAACTGGAAAACCACAAAGATGAGAGGAACATAAAATGAAAGTATATGAATATGCAAAATAATCTATTTCAATAAATAAAGTTCCTCATATATCTCCATATAAGGTCCTAAAATAAGTTTATTCTGATTCAACAATTTATTTAACACTGATATCTGACCTTTTAATTTGCATTCTAACAAGGCAGTTCCAATCACCAGTATTAACCAACAGACTGGATATAGTCAGAATAGGCCTTCTAAGTTGGGAATTGCTGATTGAAGGCTCAGTGTCTGTTATTCTAAAAGTGTATTAGTTCTGGTTAAGCACTTGGGCTCCAGGCCAGTTATTTTACATTAAGAAGGTTTGTGGTCTGCACTCTTGTGGGAGGGGTGGCTAGTTTCTGCCCTTCTGAGCTGGGAATTTCTGGCCAAAGGCTTACTGTGCCTGCTTATTTGAACAGTTTTTCTGATATTGGTGCACCTTGTCTGCTGTAGCATAGACTAGATTCAGGCCTGCTGAATCTAGCTTTGTTTGTATAACTTAAGCATTAATCCAGGTCATCTTTTTTGGAGAAGGTTCCCCTGCACCTTAGTGGCAGGAGTGTGCGGTTAGAACTTGTCTGATTGAAGACTGCTGGAACAGGGCTGAGTTTTGAGTTTTTTTACTGGTTAATTGGGTAATTTGTTTAAATCAGTTTGCTTGTTTTCTATTGTTATTTAAAAATTGCACTTCATTCATCTGCTTTTACTGTAATTGTGTTTCTTCCCACTTTACTACCTTATTTTGCATGTGCTTCTTCTTAAAAATACTCCATTGTATTATTTTGCTGCAGTTATTACTGCTTGGTAGTAGCCTGATTCAATTGTAACTGTTATTCTAAGCCTTTTGGTTTAAGCACTTGGGCTTCAGACCAGTTGTTTTACATTA
This sequence comes from Protopterus annectens, assembly GCF_019279795.1. Taxonomy (NCBI): domain Eukaryota; kingdom Metazoa; phylum Chordata; order Ceratodontiformes; family Protopteridae; genus Protopterus; species Protopterus annectens. The sequence goes on along the minus strand of NC_056744.1, from coordinate 121,855,602 downwards.
AGAAGGTTTGTGGACTGCTTTGTTGTGGCAGAACAGGTAGCTTACATCCTTCTAAGCTGGGAATTGCTGATTGAAGGCTCAGTGTCTGGTATGCTAAAAGCGCATTAGTTCTGGTTTAAGCACTTGGGCTTCAGGCCAGTTATTTTACATTAAGAAGGTTTGTGGTCTGCACTCTTGTGAGAGGAGAAGCTAGATTCTGCCCTTCTGAGCTGGAAATTTCTGGTTAAAAGCTTATTGAGCCTGCTTATTTGAACTGTTTCTTTCTGAAATGTGTGTGCCTTGTTTGCTGTAGCTCAGAAGTTAGTAGTCTATTGGCCATTTTGGGCTAATTTCTCTCTCTAATTTCCCTGCTATAAAAAACACATTTGCGTGCTTTTTTGCACTTGTATTCAGCTCAGCGAGTGCCTGCCAGGTGTCCTGCAGAGTTCTACAGCAGCAGAGAGACAAAAGTGAGATTTTGGAGTGATTAAGTATTATTTTTCTGCATTTTCTTGCTGTCTTTAAGTAATTCTGCCTAAAACGCCAATTTTTTAGCGTTTCTGTGATTTAAAAAGCTTGTTTCTGCTACATATTGTACTTATTTGCTGCTTGCCCTTGAATTAAGTCATTTTTGTGTTTGAATAACCTGTTTAACTCTTGTAGGCTACACACTAAAGTGCGATAGCCATTTCTGTGCATTTAAAGTGTTTTTTTTTATTGTAACTGCTTTATTTTTTGAAAAAAATATATACTTGTTTCCCGCCTTTTTGAACTAGTATAGTCCATTTTTCATGTTATTGCTGAATTCAGGGCTGTGTTACAAGTTTCTGTGTTGCCCACACCTTACTTGGATAGAAGCAAGTTTCTCTGTTCACCTGTGAGAGAGGGGAGCTTTGAGCAGCCTATCTGTCCCTGGAGGAGTGGTTTCACCCATAACTTAGTAGTTTATTGGCCATTTTAGGCTAATTTCTCTCTCTTTCATTTCCCTGCTATAAAAACTGCATTTGCACAGTTCTGCACGTCAGGTAGCTAGGGTTAAACAATTTCCGGCTCCACGAAGTCTACTCTTGAATTTCTCCCTTGGAACTAGACAAACTTTCAATTTAAGCACACAAACCATTCATTTCATAGCCCAGCACTTGCTCAAAACTCATAGCAAGCACTAATTAGCCATAGCACTAGACCCCCTATACTGTCCAGAAGGACAAGGCTCTCTATTTGTCCCTACCAGCCAATCAGTAAAACAGCTCACTTTACCTATTCAGGCATGTCCAAAGGGCAGTTTCAGGTGTACTCTCCAGTCCAACTGGTGAATCTGGGCATTTTGAGGCAATGTTACAACTGCCTCATGTACACAGACAACCCTCTCTTCCTACCACCAAACACTAATATATGCAAGAGATGCAATTATACAGCCAAACTGGAGGCAAAGCTCTCACAACCCACGACTGGAACTGACAGTCAAGAGGAGAAGGAAAATACTTGCAACACACCACCAGTCTGACACAGACCTACTAAACCAACGCTGGGAAATAACACACATAAATACAAGAAAACATACTCAAAGGCTCTAAATAAAAATCTGCAAAAGCAACAGAGACCTCCAAAGCAGACACCCAAGCAACCTCCATACCCATCACAAACCATGAAACACATACTTCACATAATCAGTGTGCCATGCAATCACAGCCCTTAAGGAATTATAACATACCCAACACACTAGTAATAGGCAACTCTATAGTCAGGCACAACTGATGTCCCACCAACTAGGCTGGACAAGGAGAAGGTTACAGTTAGCTGCCTGTCAGGTGCCAGGATCTGCCACATAACACAAGCACTCAGGTCGCTCCAGAAAAAGTACAAATACGACTCTGTCATTGTCCATGTTGGTGTGAATGATCTGAGATGTACCTCTCTGGACTACATGAAAAGAGACATGGAAGAGCTCTCTGATCACGTAGCCCAAGCCAGTATGACCCTGACCCTGAGTAGCATCCTGCCCTCCCCAAGAATGATGCCACAGTATTAAGAAAAAAAATGATAAATTTCAACAATTGGCTATGTTTCTGGTGTCATTCAAAGGGGATCCAGTATCTGTCCACCTGGGTTGACATGCTCAACAAGCCACTTTGCTTCACAAGAGATGGCTTGCACCTGTCACCCTTAAGCTTTTGAATACTGGCCAAGGCTTTTGCCACCCCCATAGTGCCTTTTTTAGGCAAGGCTCAAAAGACAAACCCACAACCATAAATAGCACAAGTAACCAAAAACTAAGGGTAATGCTACTCAACGCCAGAAGTCTAAACCTCAGAATGCATGCATTCGAGGCACTCCTCACTATGGAGAACATTGATATCTGTGCAGTAACAAAAACCTGGTTTAAGGCTCCAGAGAGCACCCCAGCACTACCAGGCTATAACTCATACCATACTTTTCGGCCACAGAACCCGGACCGAAACACAAAAGGCAGGGGTGTATCCATATTCATCAAGGATAACCACACCTCCAGGTTAGTGGAGCAGCACAATGCCTCAGGGATCATCCATGTGCAACTAACATTGTACAGCTTGCTACAGATCACCCACCATGACCCAGGACCCCCATTCCGTGTTTCTGGAGACACTGGAAAATATGAAGGTCCTACCAAACTCCCTAATATTGGGTGATTTCAATTACCCAAACATTAACTGGGAGAACTATTCAAGTACTAACTCCCTTGCCAAACGCTTCCTAGAATTTATAAACTTGAAGGCCTTGGATCAACTGGTCAACACCCCCACCAGAGGTGACAACATATTGGACCTGGTCATCACCAACATGGGCGACCAGTGTTCTACACCGGAGGTCAACCCCTCGCTGGTTAGATCAGACCATAGACTAATCACTCTGGATATCCACATTCTGCCCCCATCCCCAATCAAGGAAAACACTGTGAAAAACTTTTCAAAAGCAAACTTCATGTTACTCAAGACTGAGGTGGAAAGGTTCACAGTCCCCATGCTAATGGACAATGCTGTCCAAGCTGCTGAATCCCTTACAAAAGCACTCTATGAGCACCTGCAAGAATGCATGGATCATGCTATCCCAAGCAAAACCAAGACTCACTCCTCCAAGAAAAGAAAACCAGTCTGGTGGACCCCTGCCATAAACAAACTATACAATAGAAGGAGGAAACTAGTACAGAAAAGAGTAAAATCCCAAGAAGGAAAGACATCCCTGATCAGTATCAGCAAGAAACTATGATCCCTCATAAAATCATCCAAAGCTAACTTCAAAAGAAAAATTGCCAAGGACTCCAAAGATAACCGCAAAGCATTCTTTAACTATGTCAAGAACCTAAGTGGAAACTCTCAGATCTGCTTTGAATTAGTGCAGAATGGCACAAAATACACTGAACCGACTGATATTGCCAACATTCTGGCAGACAGGTTTAGTGCAAACTTCACCCCCCTCTCAGCCCTAAAGGGCCCATAACCATACCAGAAGAATGTAGAGCCCCGGCACTCACTGACACACAAGTTAAAACAGCCCTAGCCAAAGCCAAAAACACAGCTTCAATAGGACCGTATGGTGTCCCAGGCTGTATCTTACATGAACTCCAAAATGAACTAACCCCTCACTTAAACACACTGTTCAAACTCAGCCTCTCTACAGGCTACGTACCCATAGAGTGGCATACAGCAACAATTATCCTGCTCCACAAAGATGGAGTCACAATGGAGCCTGGGAACTATCGCCCTATAAGCCTGACTAGCCTGGTCTTCAAGGCTATGGAGTGCATGATCATGGAACTCATTGACAGAGACATTGGGAACCTCCAAACATTGAACTCTACCCAGTTTGGCTTTGTTAAGGGCAGATCATGCCTCCTAAACCTGGTGGACTTCTTTGAGACAGTTACCAAAGCTTTAGTCAGGGGAAAGGAGGTCAACACAGCCTACCTAGACCTCGCAATGTCTTTCAACACCATTCCCCATTCTGGTATTACAGACAAGCTCAACAGCCTGAACATAAACCCCTACATCACGAGATGGGTTGCCAATTGGCTCACAGATAGAACCCACACAGTGAGAGTTGCAGGCTCTAGGTCAGACTCTAAACTGGTTACAAGTGGCGTCCCCCAGGGCTCAGTCCTAGGACCCCTCCTGTTTGGTATATACTTCTCAGAGGTACAGGCAGGCACAGGAGGGCTATGGCTGACCAAGTTCGCAGACGAATGCAAACTGGGGGCCATAATTGACTCTCTGGCTGATACAGACATCCTCCAGAAGGGTCTCACTGAGCCGGATACCTAGTGTCAAAATCATGGCCTCAAGCTAAATGCCAAAAAGTGCATAGTCATCCCCTTTGGGAAAAAAAAGTACCCGCAAACTACCACATACGTGGTAGTCCCCTAAATACAGAAAATGAAATAAGGGATCTGGGGACCAAAGTAGATAGTAATTTCTCCTTTGATAGTCATATTGCCAAGGTGGTTAGAAAATCCTTCTATGTGGCCCACCTAATCACAAAAGGGTTCGCATCTAGAACAAAAGAGGTTATTGTGCCCCTCAACTCATCACTCATCAGACCCATCATAGAGTAAAACGCCTCATTTGGGATGTACCTTACAAGACACCTGCAACAGCTGGAAAGACCACAGAAGTACCTCACCAAGAGGATTACTGGCCTCAAACAGATGCCCTATGCAGCCCGACTGAAGAAACTCCAGCTCTACTGGGTTGCATACCGCCTACTCAGAGGTGATCTTAAGGACATGTCCAACCCAGAATTGATGGACATGCTTCACCTAAAAAAAAAAACAAATCCCCAAGAGCCACATGGTCTAGGGATCTAAACCTCACCATAACGATAAATAGGACTTGCTGGAGGGATAGATTCCTGTCCCAGAGACTCCCCATGCTTTGGAACAGGATTCCAATCTACATTAGGCAGAGCCCCTCACTAACACTCTTCAAGAGAAACCTTGACGGGTGAATGGGAAACAGAAAATTTACCCCGGGGATCACTGCAGTGGCTACTGCTGGACAGAGGCACAGGGAACTAATGTCTCTGCTGGACAGAGGCACAGGGGGGGGCGGCGAAAGCCAACACATTCTGGCTAGGCTTACATATGCCCTCGGGAAGATAGCCTAGTACTTACCTATGAACCTAAGCAGTGAAAACAGTTTCCTGTGCCTTCATAGTGGTAGGTGCATAAATAACCAACCACAGTAGGCCTACACATGATTGCATATAGCAGATTAGTTTTGCCTGGCACACATATTACTATATCCAAAACAACAATACCAGGTTTAACCAAAAAGCAATTACAAGAGCAAATATCTTTATCAAAACTTCATAGAACTGCAGACCCCACAATCTGTTTTTGAGAATCATTCAATCCCCCAGCATCTAACAAACACTTAATATCTGCTGACAAATACATGCAATAAATTTAATACAATAATCCTCCTTTTTTCTTTAAACTATTAACATTCAAACTTTGAAATGTCAGACTATCCCTTCCCCTTCTTAACCAATTTATGGCACCTGGTCTCAGCTTTCTCTTATATACTCCTTTATCTGTTGTAGTACTTAAAGTCATCTGCAGCTCCACTATCTTCAGAAGCTCCACATCACTCACTTCTTCCATCTTATTACCTTATCCATTGAACCAACTAGATTCGGATTACCATCATCACCTTCATGCTGATAAGTAAGAGTAACAGATAACAGTATCCTCATTCTGACTTACAAGATGGCCGCACATTGAGTAACAGCTTGATTCTAGCTCTCCCAGTATAAAAAGGGAAACGTAGCAGAGAAAGCCAGTGGACCTATACTTCTGGGTAAATTTCAGTAACTGACTATTAAGTGCACTGGCTGAATGCCAGTAAAAAAGAAATACAGAGGACCTGAAAGAAAATCAGCTACAAAAGGTAAGGAAAAAACAGTTACTAAGAAAAGTACTGTAGCTGTTCAGTAAAAAGCAGTGCAAGCTTCAGACATGACTTCCAGTAACCTAGTGGAAAGTATAAGACAACTACACACAGACCTGATTAAAAAAATGAAACACTAATGGAATTTATCAACACAAACAACAAAAGGCTGGAAAAAATGGAAGAAGCTTTAAGAAGATATTCAGATGAGGCAATATAAATGCAAAACTCAGAGGTCAAAATGAAGAAAAGGCTGGCCAAATATGAGACTACACAAGAAGAGATGTTTCAAAAAAATAATAGAATTAGAGGGCAGAGCACATAGGGAAAACCTGAGATTTTCTGTTGCACCAGGGAAGCTGGAAGGAACATACTATATTAATTTTATGAAAGCACAAATGAACAATTGAACTGGTATTCCACATCAGCAACTATTAATTGAAAGAGCACACCATGTGTATGCACCAAACCTGCCTATGAGAAAGCAACCTAGAACTTTAATAGTAAAGATGCAATCTTACCAGCAGGAGTTGATTCTGACAAACCTGTGGCAGAAGGACAAAGTACTAAAAGTGGGAGATAGCAGAATATTTGTGGAGAATGACTACTCATTGTACACCAGGCAGAAGAGGAGTAAATTTATTCCATTATTCAGGGAATGTGGAGAAGCAGGTATGTGAGTCACACTGCTGTATCCATCTATCTTCAAAATATTTTTCCATGGAGGGACAAAATCATTATTTGATGAAGTACATGCTAAGGAGGAAATACAAAAGTTTGGCCAACAAAAAGTGAGGTGTGAAACAGTAGATTCTACTTCTTGTTCTTCTGGTAATAAAGAACACAGGAACACAGAGACACTGTGCCAGTGAAACCTTTTCTAATGTTTCAGTGGAAAATGCTAGAGTGAAGGAAACAAACACAAGAGTCAAGCAGAAGAATCGAGAGTACACTGGAAATGAAGCAGAGACAGAATTTGAGAGATGGAGATGAACAGGAATAAAACCAGTAACTTGGAAATTGACAAATGTGGGATTGCAGAGCAATAATTATATTTGTGAAACATGACAGAACAAGAAAATCTGGAAATACTGGACTTTTTTGGACTTTCTTAAACTTGTAGAGGACTCTAAAGCATATGTCCTAATTCATGTTATTTTTTTTTGAAAAATACTTAGGGGAGGGGAAAAGAAGGGAGAAAGTTAACTGTAAGTAAAATACATTTTTGTCTTAATTGTACTATTTTAATAGTACATTTTCTTTGTGTGCCATGAAGTAAAGTTTTCTCGATTATTTTTAAATGTAATAGGGATACTAATATAAATAGGTGCACTTTTTTTTCTTTCTTCCTTCTTCTCCTCTCCTCTTTCTCCTTGTTCAGTTTTAAGAAATATAGGTGCTGCACTGTAAAAAAAAAAAAAAAAAAATCAGATAAGAGCATGACAAAAGAAACATTAGTGTGCTTTTTCTCATTATTGTATAGAAGAATGGCTGGATTAAGGCCCTTAGTTTGATCTAGTAACATGTTTTAATAGAAAGCAGGTAAATGAAAAAGAATATTGAATATTAAAAGGCTTTTTTTCTAGTAAATAAATGTATGCTTAGTAATTTTATATCTGGTTGTCATGTGTCTGGGAGACAATCTGATAAAGAAAATGGCTAGGAGATAATGTTCTCTGAAAGCATTAAAGTTAGTTGTAATTTTTTGGAGGTAAGGGTCTACTGGCAAGGGAGGAGGATTAAGATGACATGTATTTATATTCCACCGAAAAATTCCTATAATGTGGCTTAAGAAAATTCTGGGAGAAATAATCAACTTTCTGCAAGGAATATTACTTATGGCTGGAAACTAGAATTTAATTTTCAACAGTGACAATGTGTCCTAGGAGCCCAGAAGGGAAAATATAACAAAAGAAATTTATGAAAATATTTGGCATGGAAGATGTAAATTCAGTACTAGGAATTCAGAGTGAATTTACATATTATTCCCCAAGATACAAAAACTGGGTAAGGCTAAACAGAATTTACATTTCACAGGAACATGTGCATTTAATTCAAGGTCTTGATATGCATCCAGTAACTATTTCAGATCCTGTGCCAATAATAACTAACATAAAAACACAGGGTAATGAAATCTGTTGGAAAGAGAGGAACTTAAGGAATGGGTAGTGGAAATAGAGAAGACAGAAATTTCTTCTCATAATATAGCCAGGGAGTGGGATAAAATAATGTGGAGTTTAAAAATAGGGTGGAAATAAATGAAAGGGCGATATGGTTAAGAAGTATAAGAATTATTTAGAGGGACTGACACATGTTAAAGTATTGCCTAACAGGGGGAATCCCACAGAAGAATAGGAGCAACTGAAGAATGCTAAACAGAAAAGAAGGGATTCCCTTGATAATGTGCATGAGTTTAGAAAGATTGCTTTTAGCACAACGACTCAGGCAACAGAAAAAGCAAAGGTCTGTCTCTAAGCTTAAGGAGCCTATAACAAGGAAGATAAGAGATCATGTAGAAGTATTAGACATATTTCAGACATTCTATAAAATACTATATAAAGCAGAGAAATATGGAAATCAAGAAAATGTACAAATGGAAATGTTTTTGGAAGAATTAAATATGTCAAGGTTAGACGTAGGTGAGGCTCAATTACTAACAGTCAGGATAGGAAGAGCCGAGATAAAATGGTGATGTATAACCAATGAAAGTCCCTAGGAATAGATGATATTCCTGTGGAAGTTTGGAAAGTAGGAGGGGAATAAGATATGGAAGGTTTTGTATTTTAAGTAGAGGAGGAGGAGAAGAACCAACATCCTGAAATAATTGGTGGTAGCTGTAATACCTAAAGAGGGTAAAGATCCATCAGATCCAGCTTTATACAGGCCCATTTCACTACTGAACCATGATTACAATGTGCCTATGTCATTAATGGCTAAATGAATGGCAAAAGTGATGCCAAAACTGATAGAGATGGATCAAAGTGGTTTTGTGGAGAGGAGGCAAACATTTAACAACATTAACAAAACAGTGATGATCCAGACGAAAGCAGAATGTAAGAATATACTGCTGTTGTTTGGTGGGTCTTGATGCAGAGAAAGCATTTAACAGAGTAAGCTGGGACTTTATGAACAAGGAATGGAAGCATTTGCATTCCTTAATAAAATTATAAGGTTGGTTAGGAGGATATATCAGGGATCATAGGTGAAAATTAAAGTGGGTGGGTTCCTCTCTAATTTCTACTTGAGCAGGGGAACCAGGCAGGGGTGTCCTCTTTCCCCTTTATTTGTATTATTTTTTGCCAATGTTTCTAAATATAAGGGACTCACATTTCAAGGATGTAATTGGTATGGTAGTCAAGAAAAGCTCGCACTATTTCCAGATGATATTATTTAATACCTGATAAAACTATATTATTTAATACCTGATAAAACCAAAAAAGGACATTACAGTGTTAAGTAACACTATGAGACAGTTTCAAATCTTTTCATGATACAAAATTAATGAAGCTAAAACAAAAGCAATAACAATAAATTATGTATCCACACAAATTGGTTCAGCAATATCCATATTTATGGGTATGACACTGCCAGCCCAGCTAGATAGAATTTTGTAAATAATTCTGTAATTTATGAATAGTAATATGATTTGTATGCTTGCCTTAAAAATGCAGGAAAACTATATATGCTGTACTGAGCTTCAAGACTGTAACTGCAGTGCATCCTGCTAAAAGAGTAGAAATGTGTATAAATTATATGCCAATGCAAATGTATGGTTTCATAGTAAAGGTTGGAATATACAGAGTTAACTTGAAAACTCTTCAGAAAATAAAGAAAGAATTTTACAAGTGTGTTTACCAGAACTAGAAGACAGAATGTCTGCAGCTAGAAATTCTTTCTATTGTTTGAAACAGAAGCAATTACAGGTTCCCAAGGTAATTGTTTTACAGCTTCCAGTTTCTGGCAAGCTTCTAAGAGGGAATTGTCAGCTTCTAAGAGATGAGTATTTTTCATAGAGACATGCTAAATTCTGCTGGTATCTGTTTAGCCTGGGAAATGGATGCAAGTGTCAAAAAGTGGTCATCTAGCTAACCCAGCAGTAATGTGCATTATTAAAAACTATCTGAGAGAGAAAGAGTGCATTTCGTATTTTGTTCTGGACCTGTTAACAACTCACCAGCACTTTGCCTTGTTCTGTAAGTAATTTATTTAAAGCATAGTTTCTCTTAGAGATAGATAAGAATATAACAAGATTAGTGTAGATATTTTCTATATTTATGTGAGACTGTCCTACTACATTATTTTATGGTATTTCCTATGACGGTGAACTTTGCTGTCACTGTGTTGGGTTAATGCATATTGTCTTGTGCTTTGATTATTTATAATAAAATATTTTTAAATCTTTTATTTGTGGCTGGTTTGCTTACAAATATTTAAGTTCTTAGAACACTTGCATGTACTTGGTGATACTGTATAGGCCACTCTAGAATATTCTTAAAAGTTTGTCACACTTACCATCTGGATAACAGTAACGATACACAGTGGAATTGGTCACACTATGGGAAGGGCCTTATAGTACTGATAGTATTGACATCAGAAATATTATATCTAATAACTGGAAATTATAGAAGGGAATAAAGACCCAGGTGAAATCTTCGGCAAACAGCCTTTTTGGCTTATAAAAAGAACAGTAACATTAAACAAATGTTACAACATGACTACACTAAAGTTGGGGCTCTACATACCAACAAAAATAGGGATCCTATCGCATGATCGAAAACTGTAAACGGCGAACGCATATTGAGTGAACCCGATTGGTCAAAATATCATGTGCCTAACACAGAAAGCGCCGTAGGGAATATTTTCCCTTTACTTCAAAGCAGTGCGATCTCGGAGTAGGAATAATTAAGTAGTGGGGGTGTGGGGGGGTGCAGGTGGGCTTGCCCCCCTGCCTACAGCATTTAGGTAAGTATAGTTTTTTATTTATTTTTTTATTATGTTTTTGAAATTTCAAACATCGCTCATATGGTGTTAGATGTTTGAAACTTTCGAAAATATAATATAGACCCCAAAAATAAAGGCACTTTTAAGTGCAGTAGTTATGCTGCTTGTAGGTTTATATATGAAGGGCCCTATGTGATGTTTGGAACATTTACAGTACACTACAGAAATATCTGGAAGATATACTTGCCAGACTAAAGGGACAGTATACATAGCATTGTATTTACATTGTCCAAGTTACTATATAGGAATGAATACTAGGATGTTGGGCACTAGGATAAAGGAACATCTTTATGATATTAAAACAAAGAATGAAAATAATGCCCTAAATAAACATACCATTAGGGGCAGTAATTATAAGAAGTTTCTCTTTGCAGTGGTAGAACATATACCTTATGATTTAAGGGAAGGAAATTATAAAAATCAGGCGGAGCAAAGAGAAACTGAATGGCAAGTATGATTAGAGGCAGACAAACCACCAGGTTTAAATGACACCATAAATATTAAATGTTTTCTGAATGACCATAGGTTGGCTAAAGGTATTTAGATGCTAAAGGGTTAAAGAGAGTGGCAATTAACATTGGATGTGTTTTTTAATTGTATTTTTATTGTGATTGGTTAACATGGTTTTATTTCAAGTATTTAAGCTCATGTATCTTTCATGTAATTCATTTCTGAAAAAGTCTATTGCTATTGACGAAAGCGTGAAACAAAGTTATATTAATGCTAAATAGTTATTTTAAGGCATGTCTTCTGACTTAACAGTGGTTTTAAGACTTTAAAGATTCCCTGTAGACTACTCTGTCAGAGATACTGGGTAAGCAAACTAGGGAAATGATTTTTCTGAGCTGTGATACAGAATCAGAACTGCCTAGACATTGTAAGGCCTTGCGGAGTCTAATTTTGGTGGCCGCCAAAAGAAAATGGAAATCAAAGTCTAAAACAACTGTACTAGAAGAAGTGAATATTATAACAGAGATAAAACAACAGAAATTGGGATCTTTACAAAGGAGTAGGAGAAAATTACATAGGAAAAATGGGAACTGTGGAAACAATACATACAGGGGAGGAATGAGGTTTAAAAGAAGGCAGGATATGAATGTGCTATGTAATGTTTGACCAACATTAATTGGGTAGATTATAAGTGATATATACTGTTTGTAACTAAAATTAAGTCAATACGGTCTGTGATGTTGCAACTGGAACTGTGTCAATATGGTTTGTTTTCATTTATATGAATGTATGATTGCCTATATCATGTGATAATTTAATAAAGATGCTTCTTGTAAAAAAAAAAAAAAAAAAAAAATGGCCCAAAATGGAGACAATTTTTAAATGTTTCTCTTAAAAACCAAGAAGGTTGACAAAATAACAGGATTTGTGCTAGCGTGTATTTTCTAAAGGACATGAAGTATGATACTTATTTAGTGACTTAAGTTCTCAGTGATTTGTCAAAAAACACAAATTTTATGAGAAAGAGGGCACAAAGATGTATGGCCCCAACATTATATTCCTGACTACCCTTTCCCATATTCTCATCCTTCGTTAAAACATCCAAGTCCTGCAAGGAGGGACAAGCAAACCAAAAGTGGCCCTCCTTATGACATTTCCTACAAGAAGCAGTAGAATGTCCTGTATTACTACATTGCTCACATTTTTGTTTGGTACAAGCTTGAATTAAATGGCCTGATGTACCACAAAAACATGTTTTATGTTTTTTTATAAAAAAAATATATGCCTTATGATTATGCATGGACACAACACAAGGTATGTGATGTATTCTACCATTATTACTAAGAACTGCCTGCACTTCCCAAGCCCCTTGCCAAAGCCCACTAGCATCAAACACCTTTTTAATGTCAAAAGCAGGAGAACATTGTGAAAAAAATAGATTCCAATTGGACATTCATCAATGCCAGCTGTTCTAAATTGCACAGTCAAGTTAAGCTTAAAGTTAATATATAATGCTGTAAATACATAGGAAGTCCAAGGCTGACAAAGTTTTTTTTGCATCCACCATGTGCAGGAGACACTCTGGCACTATAAACAGTCTCAAAAGTAATGTCAAAATAGTTTTCTTTTCACATATGGAAAAATGTTTGAATACCCTTCACTGTGAAACCCAACAGGACAATTACTTTGTTCCAAACTTCATACCTGTCAATATTTGCCAATGAAAAAACTTGCACAACTGGTAATGCAAAGTTCCGAAAGCACATTGTATACCTTTGAGAATGAGAGCATTGAACTACAGAGGCATAAGAAGATATCCTGTTTCACAGGTAATACTGATTGTCTCTGAGTTGGCAAACAAAAAAATGTGGATATAATGCTCCTTTAACCACCAACATCAGTTCCTGTACAGATGTATCAAGAATACCCTCCTCTAGCTGAAAAAAAAAAATATATATTTTTTTATATTGTGTGTGTGTAAACGTATGGATTATATAGTAACTCCAAGGAGGCACAGGAGGTAGATGTTATATAAAATACATATCATTGTCACAAGTCAAAAGAAAACTAAAATTATAGCCCACTTAGCTTTGCAGATCCAAAGAAAACTGACAGTAACTTTGTTTTACCTGCATTTCACAGTACACACAGCCCCTCCGAGATACAAGCTACATTTAAAACAAAAGTCCAGAGTTGCAGGCCACTACCAGGCCTAGTTTCTAGCTCTGTAAACAAGTACCTCCAGAAAATATGCTTCCATAGGTCTGCCTCCATGAGGGTCTCCATCTCCACTCTTCCACAATCTTCCTTTGAATGATCTACTAGTTGAGGAAATCATTTGTATTTTGTTGCTTTCAGGCAACCTTTTTATATACTTCATTAATTTTTAGTTAAACTTTGTTATCTAGCTAAGTGGTGTGAGAATATATCCATGTTGCATACTTCAGTACATTTAAATAAATATTATACTTGTTAAAGGCACAGTATTCATTTTCACTGCTATATGTTAGCTACACATCTATCTATTATCTGTCTATCTAGATATGTGTATGTATACATACTACAAGTACACGCAAAACACACACAATATATATATATATATATATATATATATATATATATATATATATATATATACACATTTTTTTTTTGGTTTCTGTTTGGTAGACAGGGAGTTCAGTAGACATCTGTTTAATTGACCGCATTTGGTGGATTATACAAACAGTCCACAAGTGTGCAAGATAGGAAATCCCTGGGCAGGGGAATATTCCCTTTTCCCGGGGAGTGTCAGACCTTGGAATTAGTATATATAATTGGTGGGGGTGTGCGGTCTTGCCCCCTGTAAAAAGCAATGTTTTAAATTTGCATGCACCAAGGTTTTTCCTTGGCATGTGCATACTAGGTAGCTAAAGTTTTGGTTCAAAGTAGAGTGGTTTACCTTCTGGATGTCAGTGTACATGTTAGAAGACCAACTTGAAAGTAAATCATGTATACACACACACATTATATATATATATATATATATATATATATATATATATATATATACACACACACATATATACACACACACACGTGTGTGTGTGTGTGTGTGTGTGTGTGTGTGTGTGTGCGTATGTATATATGTATATATATATGTATATATATATATATATATATATATATATATATATATATTCTATATACTTAGACATATGTGCATACAAATAAAAACACACACACACACGCACATATCTTGGTTGGAAAACATGAAACAAAACAGAAATGCATACTCTTATTAATCATTCCTAGTAACTTGGTCAAAACGCAAGTTTCACTATTTAGGATATGTAGACTCACAGTTCCTGGAACCTCCATGTCCCAAACAAACCAGAATCACAACAGCATAAAAAAGAATTATTATCTTAACTGTCAGCTGTCATGACTTCAAAGTTTTGCCATGGTTTCATAAACAAAACTTCCTCCCTTGATAAAGAAACTGCAATACTACACTAACAGCTACCAGTTTTACTTCTAAAATGCAGAAGCAAAATATAATCATATATTTCTAATAGATAAGTTTGCAGCTTGATTTAAAACTAAAAGAATATTTAGGTCGGCCAGCAAAGTTCTCTTATAAATCAAACTGAGTATGTGTAACTGGTATATGTAAGGACAGAAGACAACACTTGGCTAAATTAGTATGTTAACATAACGATTTCTGCTGATGTAAATGAAAGAAAAGGGAAGAAGCAGTAATTCATTCACATTTCTTCTGCAGAAATCACATGTATGCTTCATCAGTTTACTCCCTGCCTCAACTGATAAGTAAACAAGCCAGATGTACAGGCCTAAAACAGCTACGGCTTGGACAAAGAAAACAAAGCATGAGAGAGACGCTTAGCTGGTTCAGGTTTGATCCAACAGCTAACGGCACTGAAGGATTTTCTCCAGTGTCCAGTGATTAAAGAAAGCCAGCAAAGTAGCACATTCTTACGTCATTCAGTTGTTCATCTGGCCCACTTATCACACAACTTGGACATCTGTTCTTTCATTGTCAGTCTTGATGTGGTAAGTACAGACTCAGGCATTTCCTGTTGTTTAAGCTGCTGAATGCAGCTTTCATCTGCTATAGTTAAAGAACGGCATTGTGATTGTTACTCTTGGGTTTACTTTTGCTTTGTCTTCATTTATTGATGTTTATAATGAAGTGTGAGCTGCTTACATTATTAAATCCAAAAACTACCGGTATAAAGTTTGCTCATCGGTGACTATGTGGGGTTTGCTATTTGTAGAACTTTTATATTTCAAAATAACAGCAAACTTCTCTCTCTGTTGGTAAGCTATGATTTTTTTGAAACCAGTGTTATAATTTTATGTGCATGTCACTTGGGAGGTGCAAGATTATTATTGGCAAATTCTCTTTTTAATTTTTTTTTGCTCAAGTCCATACACATGGAGGTCTGAGCCTTTGAATTCTGAAGTAATTATTCAAAGGGCTACGCTTGCATTAAATAATGTAACTGTATTAACCAATTTTTATTTATGTAGGTATGACGGAAATAAAAGTTTTTATGTCCACCTTGATTTGTTCTGTTCCACCTCTGTTCGGTCTCTCAAGTGGTTCTGTATTCATTAATCACATGCAAAGTGTCTAAATACCCTTGTTAGATGAAAAAGATGACCAAAGGCAGAAAGACTGAGTTTGATTTTCTATGGGGAACAAAGCCTTCCTCTTCCCCTCATTCAGTAGGCCAAACACAGGATTACTTGTAGACAAGGCCAGATAGGGTGATTGTATTGGATGCTGGATGGCAGTCACTCTCAAGGGAAACAAACACAGTGCAATATAAAACTGAGAGAACATTTTTTCCATAGGAATCAAACTGCCCAGATCCCTCACTGAAAGCTTCTCTGTAGCCACCTGCTTCTGAAGCTCAAGGGCGTGCTACCATAGGGAAAACAAATTGGCATAAATTATTTTAGCCATTGGTGGAAGTCAAACAATTTGCATCTGACCAAATATCTTTCACCCCTTTCCCAAAAGTAGTTTAGGGTATACTGCTGAATATTTGCTACATTAGCTCTTGAAGCAGCTTTGATTGTACACAACTGTCAAATCCTTAAAGGAACCTGATATTATTACTACAACAAATGAAAAAGGGAATCTCAAAACACCTGCAAGTCACCAACATTCAGACTGCCTGCTTATATAATTTTCCATGCAGATATCATGCAATTCTTGTGTTTTGTTTCATTATTAAGAATGTCACCTTCCCCTGTTACTTTTTTTTTAGGGCTGCAACCCCTTACTTTGACTCTGTGGTAATTAGCATCTAGGTTACTATATTTCTGTGTTAACTACAGTAATAAAAGATCTTTGTTTCATTGTGAAAATACTGTCGGATTTTGTCTGTTTCAAACAGTCATATCAAGGAAGTTCCAAACCTGCAGCATCACTGCAACTGCTTTTTTCCAGAGATGTAGTAAGTGACCTTGTAGATGCTGCTAAAAAAAAAAATGTGGAAGTCCTTGGATACACTCCAATGCCCACCAATAAAATTATGTTTAGTCTAAAATCTTAAATGTCTTTTCATGTAAAACACCCATTTTTTTCTGGAAAAAATAATGAGTACAGCAACAGCAGTCATGTTTAAAAATCCATACAGTAATGTGATTTTACAGTAATGTGATTTCACTACCTCAAAACCTTGTGCAACTTTTGGTGGAAAGATTACATTAAGCTAGACTATAGCAGCAGATAAATAATTCTGGTAGCTAAAGTAGTTAATTTAAATTATAATGTATACAAAAGTACAAATGCCTATTTAATTAGTGTGGTAAAGCTTTCATTGGACAAATACTACCACAATCCCAGAAACTTATAAAGACTTCACCCTTCAGAACTGTACCTCATAAAGTCCCTGGCTGCGTTGCAGTATCTGTAGAACGTACATTACTTTGTGTCTCATTGGTTATCAAGTCCTGATTGATTACTAGACCGTTTTAGCAAAAAGAGTTTACTTAAAAATTATTTAGTGTCTGTAAATTAAGTGAAGGGGTAATCTTCCAAAGCCCCATGTTTTGGATCACCTCCTCCCAAGTCACACTGTATTGGGGGAAGTTATGAATATTTGTTGAAATGGTCTGCCAATCGATAGGATTAAATGGATCATACACAGCCCACCCTGTTGTTTATCATCTGAAAGCAAACACATATACCATAACTTTACAGATGTTTAGAA